>NC_041389.1:13590729-13593211 GCF_002162155.2 Triticum dicoccoides | reverse complement strand
ATCCAGAGGCAGCATCGATTGCCTTCAGTTAGCAGCAGCGAAGGAATCGCTCGATCGGGTTCAGTTAACAGCCATCGACCGATCGCTCGGGTTCAGTAATGCGTAGCCTGCAGTGCAATCGCTCGGGTTCAGTGAGAGCCCAACGCCTCACTCAGGTTCAGTTAGAGCCAACACCTCGCACACACGTGCGTACATATACGAGAGAAACACGCATCGCTCGATCCCCGACCTCCCACCGTAACCGGGAACTCGCTGAAATTTTCCTCACCCTCACTTCTACCATGGTTTTTTCCGTCATGGACGGCCCAAAGAATGTCATGCAGCTGCGTCTCCGGCCCGCCCAGGACGAAAAGCCTATTTTCTGTCATGATCTTTTGTCATATAAGTAGGAGCCCACCACATCTATGATGATACCGGGTTTTGTCACAATTATCGTCATAGAAGTGTCATAAGTATGACAGAAAAAAATCCGTTCGGCCCAAAATGTCACGGATGTGTCTTTTTTTGTAGTGTATGTAGTTCTAGATGATATCAACGACGATCATCATATGTAGTTCTAGATGATATAGCCACACACACATATGTAGTTCTAGATGATATCAACGACGATCATCATATGTAGTTCTAGATGATATAGCCACACACACATATGTAGTTCTAGATGATATCGAAGATGATCATCATCCTCAAGCCTGGGCGGTTGGTGTTTCTGATAGTAATTAGGATGGCCTATCCAACACGAAGATTCTTGCCATCGAGGAATCTCTTCCACCCAACTGAGTTTAAGTGTGTGCGAACGTCCGTGTCCACGCGGTAAGTACAGGTTGTGATGGAGCCCCTTGCGGTAAGGCATAGTGCAGCTGAGCCTTCTTCATTAGGCTCGATACCATAACTCACAGATAGGCTCTTTGCCAGTTTTTGAATAAGAAAAATATATCAATTAATAAATAGCCTCGCACATACTCTTGCAAATAAGTATATATGGATCATCTACACTATTAATAGTTCCTTAGATTCTACACTAATAAGCATGTGATCAAACTCTACACTAAAGCATATCATCGACTAGATTCCACACAACATATCATTGGACTCTACACTAAGCATATCATCGGATAATTTGCATTTGTAAGTATAACATACCATATCATGTCAATCAACCATGGTACTTGTCAGGCGGGTCACGAATGGCACCCCGACAAAGTCAGCATGTGGCGGAATTATGTCCCATAGGTTGCACACCTCCTCCTCGCTCAACCTCATTCTTTGAGCTACGATGGCTTCATGAAGTGGGTCCTCATCATCTTCATCGACTGGGTCCTCATTATCTTCATCATCTTTGTCATCTTCATCATCTTCCACCAGGTTGATATAAATGACAGCCAGCTTGGGTCTTTCTGCTCTGAAGGAGAAGCTGATCAACTCACCACCAGTAAGACGCATGCAGGTGAGGAAACAGGCCCATCCATCACCTCCAATCTGCGAAATATTGCGTCCTTTCTCAACCTCCATAGTGTACGCCCCCCCCCCCCAGGAGCCTCAAATGTCACAGTGTCTCCTGTCAGCTTGTTGAATTTCAACCTCACATTGCATGGGACGATTTGTGTAAAAAAGCAAAATGACTCAATGCAGTAATGCCAACACTAAAAATAAAATAGTTGTTACATTTCATATAATTTCTTACCGCCGCATGACAAAAACTCGGGTGGAAGTAGATGTCGAACAGCTTGCCAGTTGCAAGGCTGCTGGCGTACCTTGACTTGCACAATCGACATGGTGGTGGTGGTGGCGCCATTTTCCTAAAGCAATGTGAGCAAAGGATTAACGATCCACTTCACATGAAAGAAAAACAGTAGCATGTGACTTTTTTTGGTTCTTCTTCAGTTATATTTTCATAGCTTACTAACACCTTCTAGAAAAGAACCAACAGCCAAATGCCAAATCTTCCGTGAGAAGCAATTTGATTCTTCTTCTGTGAGAAGCAATTTGATGGACAATTATAATCCTAAGATCTAGCTAGGTGGTGCCAAATCTTCAGAGCTATCAACTAGCATACTAAATCAACTAAATCAAAATGTTCTATAAATCAACTAAATCAAAATGTTCTATAAATCAACTAAATCAACTAGTCTACTAGATCAACTTGCCTACTAAATCAACAAAATCAAAATGTTCTAAATCAACTAGCCTACTAAATCAACTAAATCAAATGAACTAAATCAAAATGTTGCATATAAACTAGCCTACTAAATCAAAATGTAGTAGGGAGGATGGGTTGTGGATGGAGGAGGGAGGAGGGAGAAGGAGGGGCGACTGGAGGAGGGAGGAGAGAGTAGGACGGAGGAGGAAGGGCGGAGCGAGGAGGGGCCGGCCGGCGGCGAGTCGAGGGAGGACGGAGGAGGAGGGCGGTACCAAGTCCAGCAAGGAGTAGGAGGTGACGATGATGCAGAGGGAGGAGGGTTAGGCGACGGAGGCCGGCGGG
>NC_041389.1:13573828-13590460 GCF_002162155.2 Triticum dicoccoides | reverse complement strand
TGAGTGTGGACTGGATAGAGGAGAGCGTGGGTGGTGGAAGATAGCTAGTTTTAGCAGTAGCGCGGTGTAGGTAAAGGCGCTACTGCTAAACTACCTAGCAGTAGCGCCCTTCTAGTTAACACGCTGCTGCTATAACTAGCTTCGTGGCGGGGTCATGGGAATTATAGCAGTAGTGTGGCTTAGTGGAGGCGCGCTACTGCTACTTTTATTTCAGCAGCGAGTTCTGGTGGAGCGCGCTACTGATAAATTGCAGCAGCGCCTTATTATAAAACTCGCTGCTGGTAAGATCCTGTGTATAGGCTTTTCCCTAGTAGTCTTGGTTTCCTAGGTCCTACTTCACGGGATCTCCGATCACATAGGTTGGGTTACCACCATGGCAACTCACATGGGTCTCATACCCATCTCTCTCCATGCATTATCTATCACAACACGTGATATCCCTTACATAAAGGGATCTGCCAGGTTCTTGGACGTTTGGACATAGTCCAACACTATCACTCTAGAGTTTCTTAATTTTCTAACAGCTTTTAATCTCATTCTTATGTGTTTATTAGACATCATGTTATCCTTTGAACTCTTCACTTTGGTGATAATAGTATGATTGTCACAGTTCATAAGGATAGCCGGAACCGGCTTCTCAACCAATGGCAAGTCCATCAAAAGATCTCAAATCCATCCTACTTCGACACCAGACATGTCTAACGCTGTTAATTCTGCTTCCATTCTCGATCTCATTAAGATCGTTTGCTTGAAAGACTTCCAGGAAATAGCACCACCTCCAAGAGTAAACATATACCCAGTCATGGCCTTCATCTCATCAGCATCACAGATCCAATTCGCATCACTATACCCTTCAAGTACTGACGGGTGTTCGGTGTAGTGAAGTCCATAGTTCATAGGACCTTTCAGATAACACAAAAATCTTTCAATAGCATGCCAATGTACATCACCTGGTTTGGAAGCAAACCGGCTTAGTTTGCTCACGCAAACATAATGTTAGGCCGCGTTGCGCTCTCTAGGTATATAAGTGAACTAATAATTCGAGAGTATCTCAATAGATCATTAGTTGCGCGTTTGAACTTCCGAATCAACACACTAGGATCATATGGTTTTTGAGATGGTTTCTAGTTAGAATATCCAAAATGACTCAACACCTTCTCAACATAATGGGATTGTAGAAGTGTAATCCCACCCTCATTATCTCTCAGTAGCTTGATGTTCAAGATAACATCAGCCACACCAAGGTCCTTCATCTCAAAGTTTTGAGATAAAAATGACTTACCTCCTCAATCACTTTGAGGTTAGTTCCAAATATCAGTATGTCATCAACATACAAGCACAGTATAATTCCTTCGTCCCCACCATGGCGATAGTATACACATTTCTCAGCTTCATTAACAACGAGGGCCAAAAGATGCCAGAGTTGTATTAAACTTGTCATGCCATTGCTTAGAGCATCTCCAGCCGTTTGCCCCCCCAGGGCGTAGAAAAACCACGGCCTGCAGGCGAGCCGGCGCTAGTTCGGCCCCTGGGGCCGGCCTAGCTCCCAGTCACGCCCCCAGCCGCCCCCCCAGCCACGGCAAAATTCAAACATAGTCGTTCCCGCATCCAAAATAGACGCCACAATCCGGCGATCAAGTGGCCTAGATCGGAGGCTGGATTAAATGTTTGGCGTACAAAAAATCAGGAAAGGACGGAAGCCCGCATCAGGCGGTGAGGTCGGCCTCCAATGTCGCCGGAGTCGGCGTGCGCAGGCTTGACGAGGCCTCTATGCTTGGCGGCGTGGCTTCTGTGCTGCGGGCAGTCTCGGCGGCATCAGCGGTCGGGCATGGCGGTGGTGGCGGCGTGGGCGTGGGCGTTGTGGGCGTGGGCGGCGTGGGCGGCGTCGCTGAGGGAAGCTGGTCCAGTATGAGGCCAACATGCGCCCTGTACCACGCCTTGACCGCCTCGTCGGTGCTCTAGAGCATGTCCGCCCCGCCCAGCAGGAAAACCAGGTCGGTGTTCCTCTTCTTCGCGGCGACGTTGGTCCGGAGTAGGTCGAGCTTGACGACGTTGGTCGACATCAAGGCCGACCAGCGCGCCTCGGTCTTCTCTTCACGAAGGGCGGCCCGGACCTGTGCGTCAGCGAGGCACTGCTGGATGGACTCCTGCACGTGAAGCTATGGCCGCGTCGGTGTGTTTCCCCTTCTTGGCACCTTGGCGGGAGACCGGCGTGGCATACCTGATCCTCAATGTTGGCGCCGCTCTCCGGGCGACCGAAGACCTCCTCGACGATCGCATGCCATTTGTTGCACGCCCCCTGGATGCGCCCCCAATGGTTTGCCTTCGCCTTCTCCCCGCGCTGCATGTATACGCCATTGAAGTAGGGGTCGACGAGCTTGCGCTCGTCGAACTCGGCCTTGATGCGCGCCCAGTACGTCTCGATGCTTTGGTTCACGCCGGTGGTCGGGTCGAGGCAGACAACTTTCCATGCTTCAGTGAGGCATTCCTCCTCTTTGGACACCCACTTGATGCGCGGCTCTGGCCTGGCCGGTGCCATCTTCTTCTTGCGCCCCCTCGCCGGCTCCTCCTCCTCCTCCTCATCCTCCTCGTCCTGCTCCTCATGCTCCTCGTCGCCGTAGACGTAGCCGAGCTCGCCGTCCATGCCGCCGCTGAGATCCACTGTCTCGTCCGCGGTGAACCCGGGAGACGCGACAGCCGCGGCTGAACCTTCCGCGATGATGTCGTCCATGTCGGCGTCGATCTCGTCGGCGCGGCCAAGGTGAGAGAAGGGCAGCATGCAACGGCGGAGAGGGGACGTCGGGGAGGACGCGTACACGGGCGGCGAGTAGTTGTATGGATGGTACTGCACGCCGGTGAAGGCGGGCGAGGGCGTGCGCTGGGCCGGGTGGCCATGGGGGAAAGCGACGTTGGGGTTGAACCCATCGTGTGCGTCCCCATCGGCGTAGCCTGGCGACCCCCAGGGTGCGTACTGCGCGTGGTTGCTGGGGGATTCATCATCCCTACGCGAGCCACCTCGGCCTCGGCCTGGTCAACGGTGCCCGCAGCCGCGCACGCCGCGTTGTCACGGGCCTTCTTGGCGAGGGCACTGTTCCGCCGGTCGGTGGTGATGGCCTCCCGTCGCTGTACTTCCACCCTCCAATCGGCGTTTGCATGCCCGGCGGCTTGGACGGCGGTGCCCTCGGCTTCCTCTTCTTTGGTTGGGCGACGGAGGCGGTCGCGGTTGCCCCGGCATGTGGGACGGCGTACTTCTTCGGCGGCATGGGGCCGGCTGGGAGGCGAGCGGGAGGGAGAATGGCGGGAGGTAAGGGGCAAATGGGAGGGAAGTGGGGGAAAAGCGGGAAGAGGCGCACGACTCGCCGACAGGGCGGACCCACACGCCCCTCTTCGCTTGTGTCGGCGCCCCAGGCGCCCCCCAGGGCGCCGGGTTCTGCCTAGGTCCGTTGGCACCAATTTCGTCCCGAGGCGGCGAAAAACGGGCTTCTGGGGGCGACTGGGCCGTTTTTTCGGCGCCGGCGCGGAAAAAACGCCTAGGGAGGGCCTGTTGGGGGCGCGGCTGGAGATGCTCTTAGGTTCTTGTTTCAGGCCATATAAAGATTTCAGCAACGTACACACCTTTCCTTCCTGACCATCTATCACAAAGCCATCTGGCTGTATGTAGATTTCCTCGTCTAACTCTCCGTTCAGGACAGCCGTCTTAACATCCATCTGGTGGACGAGAAGACCATGCGAGGTCACCAACGAGAGTAATACTCGAATGGTGGTCAGTTTGGCCACAGGTGAATAAGTATCGAAGAAATCTTCCTCTTCTTTCTATTCATAGCCCTTGGCCACAAGCCTAGCCTTGTACTTTTCGATCGTACCATCGGGCCTAAGCTTCTTTTTGAAGACCCACTTACATCCTAATGGTTTTGCAACCATAGGGACGTTCAGTGATATCCCATGTCCCGTTAGCCATGATTGAATCCATCTCGCTATGGACCACATCCTTATAGTAGTCAGCTTCTGGAGAGGCATACACTTCTGAAATAGAAGTGGGAGTATCACCCACGAGGTACACGAAGAAATCATCACTAAAGGTCTTTGCAGTCCTTTAGCTCTTACTCCTACCAAGGGTTTCCTCGTCATCCTCCTCATGATTTTCATCATGTGTTTATTGATAATATTCCATGGGAATGGGAGGCTCAGGAGTCTCCTCAGATTTCCGTCTAGAAGTGCTCTGTATATCTCTCATGGGAAAAATATTCTCGAAGAATGTAGCATCCTTAGACTCCATAATTGTACCAACCTTCTGGTCAGGTACCTCAGATTTCACTACTATAAATCTATGGCTAACACTATTCTTAGTGTAGACCAAATTAATGCAGTCCACGATCTTTGGTCTAAGCTTACTCTTTTTGGGGATCGGCACATTGACTTTCGTCAAATAGTCCCAAGTACGCAGGTATGAGAATGTTGTCCTTCTCTTTGCCCATTTCTCATAGGGATTGATCTCATTATCATTTGTTGGAACTTTATCCAGGACATGGCATGATGTCAATATAGCCTCCCCCACCATGCCTTGGATAAATCCAATGTATCTAACATGGTGTTAAGCAAATCAGTTAGAGTACGGTTTTTCCGCTCGGCAACCCCGTTTGACTGGGGTGAATAGGGAGGCATCCTCTCATGAGTAATAATGTGTTCCGCACAAAAAGAATCAAACTCAATCATGAAGTACTCTCCACCATGATCTGACCAGATTCGTTTAGTTTTCTTTTCAAGTTGATTCTCACCTTTTGCCTTATAGATTTTAAAGTAGTTTAGAGCCTCATCTTTAGTATTTAACATATACACATAGCAATAGCTCGTGGAATCATTTGTCGATGTCATGAAGTATTTCTTTCCACCTTTAATCAACACACCATTCATCTCACAAACATCAGAATGTATGAGTTCTAATGGTGCCAAGTGTCTCTCCTCCGCAGCTTTGTGAGGCTTGCGAGGTTGCTTAGCTTGCACACATGAAAGGCACTTAGAACCTTTGGCTAAAGTGAAACTCGGGATTAAATTCAACTTAGCTAGCTGCGTCATAACACCAAAACTAATGTGACAAATACGCGAATGCCAAACTTCAGATTCAGTAACACTCGAATGAATATGGGTAATGACGTTATTACAAAAATCTGCATGGGAAAGGCGGAACATCCCTTCGCCCTCATAACCTTTTCCAGCAACAAGTCCATATTTCGTAACAACTAATTTATTAGACTCAAAGACCAACTTAAACCCTTCTCTACATAGAAGGAAACCACTAACGAGGTTCTTCTTGATGGCGGGTACATGCTGCATAATATTCAACCACACGTTCTTCAGCTGCACGATCCTTCCCGAAGTATACTTCATATCGACCATGCCAACACCATGAATAGAAGCACTCACGTCATTCCCCATCAATACGGACCCGCGGCCTATGACCTGGTAAGGAGAAAACAATGAAATTCAGCACAGACATGAACACCTGCACCTGTGTCCACCCACCAATCGGTGGACTGAAACACTAAAAATACAGTAAATAAATTATTGTACCCAGTTGCACAATTCTTATTGTTGCCCACAATCATGTTGACAGACTTGGAGTCCTGCCTTGGCTTCTTGTACTTGTTTGGGCACTTGCTGGCCCAATGTTCCTCTAAAGCACAAGTGAAGAAGCCATCTCCCTTCTTGTTTTTCTTGAAGGTCTTCTTACCCTTCGTTTTAAAGTTGGTATTCTGTTGGACACCGTTCTTTCCTTTGGGCTTGTGGGAGTTGAAGTTCCTCTGGTGCACCATATTGGCGACAGAAGTTCCTTCGACCCCTTTTTATGCAAATCCTTTTCCCTCGAGTTCTTTTCAACACTCAGATGCCGATGACATCCTCTACTGAGAATTCACGCCTTTGATGTTTCAGAGTGGTAGCAAAGTTTCTCCACTAATTAAGGAGCTTAGCGATTATACATCCCGCGACAAACTTGCCTGGTAAATCGCATATAAGAAGCTCAAGCTCCTTAACGATGCATATTACCTCATGAGCCTGCCCCAATACAGGATGGTTCCTGACCATCTTCTAATCATGGAACTACTCTATAATATACATCTCGCATCCAGCATCGGTGGCCCCGAATTTGGATTCGAACGACTCCCACAAGTCCTTGGCAACATGCACATATAAATATGTGTCGACCAACTGATCACGCTAAGAACTGCTCCTAGAAATACGACGGTGGCTTCCTTGAACACCTCCCCTCTTCAGGAGCTATCGTTCCCGGGACACCGGCGACCCAGTACACATTCATAGCCATGAGCCAGAAGGTGGTTTTGATCTGCCAACGCTTAAATGTAATGGTGAACTTATCTGTTTAAGTGATGTAGCAAAACCACTATCCGAAAAATGCCTACACAAATTAGGTTTTTGGATTGATGAGTAAGTCGGCAATTTTTTGATTAATTTAATCCAGGAAACAATCATGAACATGGCATTGATAGAATTAACGATATACTGATTACGACCTAAACAAGCACGTACTACGCAAACAGTATTTACATCTACACATAATGCTAGTACTGCTAACACAAAAGTAAACATGAGCGGGGTAAACGAGTTATACCCTCCGATCGGTCAGGCGGAGGCCGCGGCGGCGGTGGTGGCAGGGGCGTCCTCGGTGGCTTCTTGTCGGCCTCGAGCTTCTCGGCGGCGAAATGGACGGCATCGGTTGGATGAGACATGGTGATGACAAAGTCATAAGGGAAGCATTGATAGACTTAATGGCATACTGATTACGATCTAAACAAGCACATACTAAGCAAACAATAGATACATCTACACATAATGCTAGTATTGCTAACACGGAAATAAACAGGAGCGAGATAAACGAGTTATACCCTCCAATCGTCCAGGCAGAGGCCGAGGCCTCGGCGGTGGCAGCAGCAGCGTCCTCGAAGGCCTTCTGGTCGGCCTCGAGCTTCTCGGCGGCGAGACGGTCGGCGTCGGTTGGCTGAGACATGGTGACGACAAAGACGTAGGGGAAGTAGTGGATCAGTGGCGAGTAGTCGCGTAGTCCCTTCCCAAAAACCTAATCGCCCCTCTCTTGTACATGATCCGGAGAGGCTGGGTTTCGGAGACCTGCTCTCCCGTCAACCATGTACGCAGTGAACAGGATGGAGTCGCTGGGCAGCAGCAACAATGGAATGGCATGGGTGTGGAGGGATATGTGATCTGATTCGCGTGCCGGCTAGGGTTGGGAGGCGCTTAGACGTGGGCTCGACCCACGTCCGGCCGAGCTATCAAAAACTCTCGGTTCCTGACCGGCAAAAATAAGCATGATGACTAGGGTTGGGAGGCGCCTGGTGCAGCCGCGTGGAGAGACGTGGGCTCAACCCACTTCGGACCCAGTTGTAAAAAATTCTTCGTTTCTGACCGGCAAAAATAAGCGTGACGACTAGGGTTGGGAGGCGCCTGGCGTAGCCGTGTGGAGAGACGTGGTCTCGACCCACTTCCGGCTCAGCTGTCAGAAATTCTCCGTTTCTGACCGGCAAAAATAAGCGCATAGCTGTGAGCTCGGCTCGGCTTATTCCAGCAACATGCGGCGCGGCGCGAGGGCCTCTTCTATTCTCAAGCTACAGTAGCATGCAGAAGAGAATTCCTTATAAGGAGGTACAACTCCTCTCCAACTAGTAAGGTGAGACTAAACTTCCCAACACCCTTAGTGCCATATAACCCACATGAACCCTTAGATATGTTCAGAAATTGTTAGATGGGTCCTAGGCCCAACCTAAAATTTCAACATTATTTTAAGTCAATAAAATCTATCGAAAAACTACCCAAAAACCCATCATAACATTCCCTAATTCCACTAGATAAAGTAAAATTGACACAAAAACAAATCAATATGAGTCTATACGCTAATCCGATGCATCCGTTATGTTTCAGTTCCATTCCGGTAAATCAACAGAATGCTAAAATCTAGGGGAAAGTCAGGGGCTAACGATTTTGGAAAAATATGTATCCATCTTGGGCGCAACCGCGTAGAAGAGAGGCAGCAGCAGCTAGCAGGATGAGTCCAAAAGCGGCAGGAGACAGGAAACAGGAGACGGCAGCAACACTAGAGCTCCAGGGCTCTGCCGTGCTGGTCTGCAGCAACACTAGAGCTGTGCGGCATGGCTAGTTGGCCGCTGTCCGGGACGGAGCCTGGAACGGCAACTCGGCTGGACAGCACGGGGTGGGCAGAGCAGCCAGTCAACACGCGTAGGAGGCCGGGAGGATAGGAGGCGGCGATAGAGACGACGCAAGAAGGCGAGAAGCAGAGTCCGCGCGAGCGTGCCCTCTGGATAGAGCGTGTTGTGTTGTGTGTTTTTTTAGACAATTCACAAAGCTTTATTTCGTTGTCACCAGTTGAACCGGCACGAAAGAGAGGTTTCCGGGGTGACCTAACCACACACGCGGCCAACCCCAACTTTCAAAGCATGCTTTGCTAAATTGTGAGCCTCCACATTGGAGCTCCTAAATTTATGAACGAAATTACAAGAATTAAAACTGCTAGAGTAGACTATAATTTCATGCACGATCGCTTCATATTCCACTCTGTTAGTACGAACCCCCAAGAACGCTCCAGACTTATCTCTTGCTATTGCTGCAATGGTTCCCACGCCATGCCTTTCTGCAACTGCTGCATTCACATTAATCTTTGACATATTGCGTGCCGACTTAAGCCATTGCTTCGGCCTCTGATTCACCTGGCCGGACGTTCTCACCGTAGGAGCCCTTGTCTGGGTCTGAAACTCTGAAATATATCGTTGGATGAATAGATGCGTAGGCATAGGAGATTGGTGGATATCCTCATAGACCGCTTTCCTTTTCGTACTCCAAATAGTCCATAGTGTAACTGCCAACAACATGAATTGTTGCGCGTTTATTGCATCATTCAGGGCAAACAGCCACTGCCTAGGGTCATCATTGCTGTATTGGCTCAACTTGTCAATTAAGTCCTCATTAGAAAGAGCCCAGATACAGCATGCGTTAGTGCAGTCCAACATCGTATGCCGCCAAGAGTCCCGGGCGCCACACAGCTTGCATGCTTCAGAGACACACATATTTCTGTGTACAAGAACATCTGCGGTCGGGATCGAACTTCTTGCTAGTCTCCACATAAACTGTTTAATCTTTGGAGGTAGATTAACTACCCATAGCAATGACCACGAACTGCTGTCACCCCCGGTAGCCGAGGTTCCCTCCTCCTCGTCTATCCAAGATTCCCTAGCGATCTTTGTATGTATAATCAACCTATACGCCGATCGAACTGAAAAGCCACCCTTCTTCTCCCACTCCATGCCCAGAAGTCAGAAATGTTTCTTGTGCAAAGTGGTATGCTCAATATTGCCTCATCATCGATTGGCAAAAATACCGAAGGGACTAGTGCTTCATTCCAAGTGGCAGTTGCAACTGTAATCAGTTCCGAGACCATAGTCGGTGGCGATGGGACCCTTGATGTGATCGGCCTCATCATGCCATGTCTTGGAAGCCAGTTGTGACTCCAAATACGCGTGGTTTGCCCATTCCCAATGCGACGTATGATCCCAAGCTTAAGCATGTCCCGTCCATACAAAACCGCCCTCCAAATCTGAGATGGCCTCCCGCCAAGTTGAGCTTCGAGCAATGTGGTCTCCGGAAAGTATGCTGCCTTTAATATTCCGGCGCTTAGGGAGTCAGTTCTGTAAGTACTCTCCAGGCTTGCCTAGCAAGCAACGCAAGATTGAAAATTTCCATATCACGAAAACCCAGACCGCCCAGGTGTTTTGGCCTTGTCATGACATCCCACGACACCCAGCTAGGTTTTCTCCTGCCTGCTTTACTACCCCACCAAAATCGACGTATAATAGTCGTGACGTTGTCACACAGGCCACGAGGAAGTCTAAAGCAGGCCATAGAGTAAACCGGCGGAGCTTGGGCCACAGCCTTTATAAGTACCTCCTTGTCTGTTGTCGATAGGAGTTTCTCCATCCAGCCTTTCACCTTCTCCCAAACCCTGTCTCGGAGATATCTGAAAGTTCCCATCTTTGACTGCCCCACATCAGTTGGCATACCTAAATATCGATCACTCAGAGATTCATTCTGGACATTGAGCGTGTTTTTGATGTTATCCCTCACAAGTTGCGGGGTCCCCTTACTGAAGAATATAGATGACTTGTTGTGGTTTACCCTTTGTCCGGAAGCATTACAGTATATATCCAACAGGTTTGACACCTCTGTCGCCCCCTGAACACTTGACTTGAATAGCAACAGGCTATCATCGGCGAAGAGAAGGTGGTTGACAGCTGGAGCTGTGGGTGCCACCTTTATCCCACTGAGTGCTGATGATCGAGAACTGGTTTTTAAAAGGCACGAAAGGCCCTCTGCTGCGATCAAGAAGAGGTAGGGGGAGATTGGGTCTCCCTGACGGATGCCACGTGAAGGCAAAAAACTCACAAGTCTTTCTCCATTAAACTAAACTGAGAACGATACCGAACTGATCATCCCCATTACTATGTCCACCCACTGTTGGTTGAAACCCGGATTGATTATGATTGCTTGAAGATAAGACCACTCCAGCCTGTCATATGCTTTCATCATATCCAGCTTTAAAGCGCAATAGTTGTTAGACTTCGCCTTGCTGCGTTTCATAAAGTGTAAACACTCATATGCACATATGATGTTGTCAGTTATCAGTCTACCTGGAACGAAGGCTGACTGCTCTTCGAAAATGATGTCTGGTAGCACCAATTTCAGCCTGTTTGCAACGACCTTTGATGCTATTTTGTAGATGACATTACATAAGCTTATAGGGCGAAATTGAGTTAGCAGGGTTGGATTTATCACATTGGGAATAAGCACCAAGACCGTGACATTCACACATTCAGCGCTCTCCTCCCCTCGATCGATTCTCAACACCGCCTTTGTGACCTCCTCCGCGTGTTGTGTTGTGTGTGTTCGAGCCAGTAAGTAATGGGCTAGGTCGGGCTGTGCTTCAGGCCTTCTTTTGTCTAGGCTGTGCTGGGCTCAATTCTGAACGCCCTAGCCAGGCTGGAAATAATAGAGGCTGAAAACAAACCGACGCTTGGTGCCCGGGGCCCAGCTCTGCCCCGCCGGTGGATTGGATTGATTGGAGTTAATGTGAGTGGATGAATACCCCTCATAGTTTAGTTAGATATGTTCTCAATTTAGCCCCTGACGTCACGTGTGGTTTGGCCAACCACATGACGTAAACATTATCCCACTCTCTGTGGACTTCAATTAATAAAGAATTGACCTTAACCCTCAAAAAGAGAAAAAAAAAAGAAAAAGAGCGAATGAATACCCCTCAATTTCCTTTTTGCGGAACCCCTCAATTGCCTAAAAAAGAAGAAGAGACTGGATACCCCTAAAAAAGTGAGGGAATGAATGAAAGCAAGAAATGGTTAATTCCGCAGGGTGGTCGGTCCCGTTTGCCGTGCGACGCCTGGAATAGAAGTATATATGAATGCGTGCGACGTCACAACCACCACCACCGATCGCTGTCACCAACGAACAAACGAAACCCAAAATGTACCGATACGTGTTGTCCTCTTGTCCTTATTTTTCCCTTTTCTTTTTTGCAGCATGCATGCTAGGTTAATTAACACGTGTGGTACCCTACAAAAAGTTAACACGTGTGGTACGTTTGGTGCCACCTTTTACTCTTCCAACAACCCAACACACTTCAATTTGAGACGAAGTACCTCAGGGTCACTAATCTGCTTTTTTACTCTTAAAGTATATTTATGGTATTCTCTCCTAACAAAAATAAAATAAAAATAGCTACGGCATTCTCAGTTCAACTTACTATTCAACAAATAAATGGAAGTTCTGTCTATCAATATCGATGGTCTTGGGACCGTCAATAGTGATTTTTTTTCTTTAGAATTTAGATACTTGATTGACCCACTTACTTCTAATATGTTAATACTAATTCTACTGTAAAAATATTGGTTTTCATTTATAGTATTGGTTATTTGTTGCCATCTTCTTGTGCCAAGGGACAAATTTCCATGACTTCCTAGCAAGTCAAATTTGTCCATGGAGCCCCCGCAAAATATATTTATTGTCAATGGAGTTTTTTAGCGTAATTAATTCACAGAGTACTCCCTCTCTCTCAGTTTACAGGGCGTGCGAGTACCCCTAGGTCGTCAATTTGGCCAACCTAATACAAGTCATATATTACAAAAAATATACCAATATAAACTGCATATTTCTATTTTTAAAAGGTATAATTTTTGTGTTATATAGTTTATATTAGGGTGATAAAATTGGCAACCTATGTATAAACGTAGGACTTGTAAACTGAAACGTATGGAGTAGGTTCAATGAGGGAATATCTTGGGGCACAGTAGAATCGCTGGAAAGAAATTAAAAAATGCATAATCCATTGGCAAATTTCCGTGCTTCACAGGTTTAGAAGCAAGCAAATTATTTAGTGGAACATTATGCCTTTGGCGCAATAAGAGCATCTCTAGCAGACCCCGTATAATGCCGACCCGCATAATGCGTTTACGGTTCGAGGAAGAACTGATTTGCGGGGCGAAACCGTGCACTGCAGAATAGACCCCGTATATGAAACTGCATAATTTGAAAAAGACTTCCGTTTGCAAGCACACTAATCATTCATAGTTCATCACACTACAAGATCATACATACATTCTACTACTGCTGCTGCTACTACTACTACTAGATGGGCATGAGGGATCTGCGAGCTCGAGGTGGCCACCAAAATGGACGAGCTCGCGGCGGCGAGGACGACGCGGTGGAGGAGCTCAGTCCTCCTTGTTGGAGATGACAAGGTCGACATACTTCTCCCTCTCCTCCTCGCGGATGCGCCGCCACTCGTCATCCTTGTCCTTCGCGGCGAGGTTGGCCGCGACCGCCTGCTTAAAAAGGAGGTCTTCGAGCTCCTCGTCGTGGAGGCGGCGCTCCACCTCCTCTCATAAGCTCTGTTCGGCAATGGCGGCTGCGACCACATCGACATCGTCGTCGACGAAATCTTTGGGCCCGACGATGCCTCGGTGCGCGATCTCCTCGGCTCCTGCTTGACGGCGACGAGCTCCGCCCACTCCTTCTTCACGGGGAGAAGCGCTATGCCGAAAGAGGAAGAGCCCGCGGTGGAGGTGAGCCACGCGGCAGAGGAAGAGTCCGCGACCGAGGAAGAGTCCGCGACCGAGGAAGAGCCCGTGGCCGAGGAGGGCGTTCGCCCGTGCCGGCGGTCATACTCGTCCGTCTCGCGACGGAGGAGCCTTGCCGGCGGCTCGAGGCCTTGGTTGGTCCACTTCCTAGCCGCGCGCTTCCTCGCGCCGTCCGCGCGGACACACCGCTTGCGCTCGGGGTCACCGCCCCCGTCGGAGTTGTGGTCGGAGCTGCATATACGGCCCACATGACGGCTGGATGCGGAAGTGGGCTCACCGGCGGCTTGAAATGCGAGGGAGGGAGCGGGGAATTGCGGCAAAACACGGTGGCAGGGGGATAGAGTTTCGACCCGTATCTGCCCCGCAAACCCGTAGTTATACGGCTTCGTGGGTAAGGTTTACAGGCCGCGGTAAAAAAAATTACGGACCGGGCGAGTATACGGGCTCTGTTCTGGCCAGAAAATTGGGCCGAACCCGTATACTCGTCGGAATTATGCGGATTCACACGTTATACAGGGTCTTCTAGAAATGCTCTAATTAGGGCTGCCTAAATGAAAATACTCTCTCTTTAAACTAATATAAGACTTTTTAGATCTACAGCAGTAGTGATCTAAAAAGTCTTAGTATCAGTTCACAGATGAAGTACATAAAAATAAGAAACTGTCTAGCGCCACCAGTAGAAGTCCAGAATGGCCAGGTAATCACTCATTGACTCATGTGCACGTGCTACAGAAACGAAGCATAATTATCACAGTAACACTCAGCCTGCTTGCGTGCATACTTACCTTGTCACCCTCGATTAATCTTCGCTGAACTATGTATGGACGTGCCGCCGCTGGTCCGTCTCGTCTTCGGTGGCCTTAAGGCCACGACGACGCGGTGGATCTCGGCCCATGCCGCCGGGAGGGCTCCGTCTTTAAATGTTCATTCAAGTTTTGTTAGGGTCTATGTTTTGCTTAGGATGCATGACGGTGCCTTCCTGAAGATAGAATAAGATTCTCTTCGCCTAGCCCTAGTCGCAATGGTGCGTCTAGCATTATCGATGAACGTGTGGTGCTGTGTCTCCGGCGGATCTGTCCTTGGTGGATTTGCTTAGATCTGGTCGTAGTTTGTCGTGTGTATTTAGTTTGGATCTTTTCAATCTACGCTACTCTTCAACGACGGCGGTTGATGTTCTGCTGTGCTGATCCTATGAGTCCTTAGCACGACGACTTTCTGATTGTCTACTAAAACAAGTTTTGTCCCGCTCCAGTGAGGAAGGGATGATGATGGTGACGCGCCTTCGGCTCGCTGTAGTACTTGTAGTCGTCGCTAGATTGTCTACGAATCTGGATGTAATTTATTTTTAGTGTTCGTTGTACTGTCATGATTAAAAATAAATAGATTAAAAGTATTTTTTGGAAAAAAAAAGTACATAAGAACTTTGCACCATCGTGGACATGAAAAGGCATCACACCGGATTAATTAACGTCAATACAGTATAACACCACCGCTATAGTACGAGCAGCATCACAATATGTTTAGCGTAAACTCGGCTCGACAGATCTAGAAAAGTACGAGCATTCGGCCATGGCAACAAGTTCGTTCGAGATCAAAATTCGGAGACAGAAAATCACCGTCAACAAGGAGGGATTCACTCTCGCTTGCACCCCAAAATATTATGGAATTTTCATGGGGAAATCGAGTATTCAAATACACGCCGCTCCAAAAAAGTGGCATACCAAGAATGAACAACCCCGGATTCCAGCTCAAGGGAACAAGGGGAGTGAGTAAATTCAACTGCGAGGAAGGCAGGGGCGGAGGGAGTAACATGGAGCTTTTCCACTGTGGGGCGGTGGGGTTAGTTGTGGCAGTGGAGGAAAAATTGATCCTGAGGGGAGAGGAAAGCGAGAGGTTGAATGCAGTTACATGAAGAACCCAAATAAATCCATTACCCTGCAGCATGCGTGGACATAGTTTCTTTTATTTCTTATTTTTATTTTAATTACACACATTGGCGGTATTGTAACCACAAAATCAAAAAAGGCAGCAACACTCCAAAGAACTTCCGCAAGACTGCAGACGGTTTCTAGTTCACGGAATCCATACTGCACGTGATACATGCCTTTACTGGGAATATGGCGTATAAGCTCGTGCTTTTCTATTTTTGTTCTTTGTTTCTGACCGGAGCATGGTCCGAAATGTCGTTCAAGGGCGACATCCGTAGATCCCGGTGCCTCCTATGCCCTCATCTATCAGAGTCATATTCCTAGGTGTGTAGAGACACATGAAGCAATACGTAAAATTGCACTAAAGAACTCCAACATGGAAAATAAGCTATTCACCGTTTGCTTGGGGAAACCTCGCTGCTTATAAAAAGCCTTGGATGATAGGCTTTTACATGGAGCCATATCTCCTCTGGTAGGTAAATAGTTAAAAATATATCCTTTATGTGGCTGGTCCTTTGCTATTATAGGTCGGAGGCTATGCAAACTTTGGCAATCATTAAAAAAAATGCTGGATTTCTTTAGCCCAGCTCTAGCGTCAGACCCATACGAAGCAAAATGATGGGTACAAATTAAATGCTAAATACACTCCGGTATGATTGAGTGGAGCCCAATTTACAACAATAAAAAGAGTTACTGGCGGTAGAGGATTTATAGCACATTTTCAGACACCGGACTGTATTTAGCATTTAATTTGTTGGAGTCCAAAGATTGGAGTAAAGAACTTCAACAAAAAGTTAGACTAAAGCTTGTATTTAACATTTTATGTCGCAGTTATTAAATAAAGAACTATCCGGGTTCGTATTTCCTCGTGCGGCTCCACACTCCTATGTGAACATTAAATTCAAAAATTACCGGGAAATTTCGAAGAGAATTTGTGATTTTGGGATATGAAACCTGGGAACCTAATCTACTTTTGTGTGAAATTTCATACATGAATACCAGGAAACGTATGCATGGCAAAAAAAAGACAAAAAAGTTCTATGTATAGAAAAAAACTATTTTGATGGATTTTAGTTCGAACTGTATTTTCATCGCTACAGATACATTTGTTGGTATTTTCCTATGAAACTTCATATGGGAGTAGACTGGGCATCCAAGTTTCATATTCCAAGATTTCGGATTTTTTTTAATCTTCATGGTATTTTTTGAATTTTATTCTCGTTAGGGGGGTGCACCACCCATGTGCTCTTGTGTATTTCCCATTATTGACTACCTAGTATATCCTTGATGAACCTTGGGAGTTGAAATTCCTCAGTTTCATCATTTCTTTTCATGTTCTATTAGTTTGGAGCCAAATAAAAAACTTGGATTTTATTGTTGCTAAGGATTTCGATCTTAATTTTGATGTTTCAATGTTTAGAGCCGGTTCAAACATTGCTTTGGACCAATTTCAACCACAAAGTGGATAATCTTAAGTTTTATTCCATGATTTATAAATTCCGCCAATGAGCTCTCTCTCT
>NC_041389.1:13564944-13573434 GCF_002162155.2 Triticum dicoccoides | reverse complement strand
CGGGTGAAGACCCTTGCCCGGTGTGGCTAGGTAGCGACGACGCTTTGTGTCGTTCCCCCTCTTGAGGGTGCTAGCGAGGAGCTTAGGTGCCCTAAGGTGTTGTGTAGGGTTATTCTTCATTTCTCTTGTGTTCTCCTTCGGTAGTGTAGTGACGTGCCTCTACTTGATCTGGTAGAAGGAAGATAACTAAGTTGATGCAGAGGGCTCCTCCTCCGGTGGAACCAGGAGAGCTTCTAGAGTGAGCTCAGCCGCCGGGATAGAAGACAAGTTGGTGCCAATCTAGTGAATCATCCTGACAGGCGTTGGTGGAGGGATTTGTTCCTCAATAGAGTCCCTGATTCTGATAGCAGTGGGGGCGATCCGTGGTATGACCTTGGAAACCTTCATTTTGGTGTCAGGAACCGAATGAATATGCAAGCCATCGTATTTGTTGGAGCGAACACTCCTACAGAGGGAAACTGAGCTCTCAGGTACTACTGCTTTCCCCTTGCAGGCTAGAGTGGATGCAAGGCCTGGAGCAGAAGCAGCTAGAGTGGCAAGTGCAAGCAGATCAATTGTTGTTGGTTTTACATGTTATCAATTTTCGCATGCTGATTTTTTTCATATCTTTGTTTGACCATGATATATGCAGGTAGGCTTATTTTGTTTGACCATCATTATTAGTTTGCATACCCAGTGCCCATTAGATTTTCACTGTGAGTTCTGCATCTTAGATCTACTCTGTGAATAGTTACACACATGCTTTGTCCGAGTGAAGATTATAATTACTTGGAGCTGTGGACAACATCGATGTTTTGGATGAATGGTTCAATGAAGAGAATAGACTTATTCGTAGAAGATAAACTGAAGTGGGAGACACCATTTGCTGAACCGACTTCATCAAGATGACATAAGAAAGTTGTTTTTTTTGGGTGGGGGGTGGGGGGTGGGGGGCGAAGCAGAAGTGTCCAACAATTAGCAAGAGGATGAGGCGAGGGGAGAAGAGAAGAGTTAAGACGGTAGAGTAGGGAAAGAGACATGATGGCGGACCGAGCTACATGACACATGTAGTAGTTTGGTGATATGTCGTCAATTCCTGGTGCATGCCCGTAGCTATTAAATTCATATCCCTAGCTTGCAGGGGGAAAAAGAACACAACAAATAATTCACAAAATGGAAGATAGGAAAGTAAGATGGGAAATATGCTATTCATCATTTTTTTTGCGAGTAAGACTTGTATTAATCAAGGATCCAGGAAATTACAATTCAGTTTCCACAAGTCCACAACCTGTGGGGGACCAGAGCCCAACCAAACTACTGTTCTACCTTCAGTTCTTGCAAATTTAGCTAAATAATCGCTAACCACATTTTGGCTGCGATTGATATGAAATACACTAGTTGTACGAAGGGACATCAAGTGTTTAATCTCATTCACCAAGGAGGCAAATATAGACATGTCTGTGTCTCTGTCTTTAACCATATTCACAGTCACTACATAATCCATCTCCACACAAATCGGCAGCTCCGATCGCTGGATAGCAAGAGAAATACCCTCCATGCAAGCACATAGTTCGGCCTCAAGTGCATCTCGGCAGGAGAAGAGCACCCTGCAAGAAGAGAAAATTATTTTTCCAAGACAATAACACAGAACCATGCCTGCTCCTGCTCCACCTTCCTTTGTCCATGATCCATCTGTATTGAGCTTGACCCAACCCGTCGGTGGAGGAACCCACGTAACAGGTGGGTCCTGACCTATTATTTCATGTGGTGTTTTGGTACTAGCATAAGTTATTACAACTTTTCCCTTCAAAGGATCACACTCTGTGTTTTGAGCAATCGCAAGTAGTGCTGCTATTCATCATTTGCCGAGGAAGACTTGCTACTTATCAAAACATTGAGTGGTGTGGCACGATGTGAATTTGCTGTTGTCTGGTAGGTCAACAGACAGAAATCCCTTTTTATGTGCTAGGTACACATCTGTTAGGTCTGAGGCTATGAACACTTGGACAATCCTTAAACGATGAAATTCATTTAGCTGACTTTAGAAAGAATTGAATTGTTGTACTGAACCAAGATCAAAAAGATGCACCTAACACATTCATTCAGTGGCAAAGCTACAACACAGCAATCCCGAGCAGCTACCTGGTTTTCGGCGAGTAATCTTCAATGATGCGTAGAGGAAAGTGCTAGAAGAATTAAGGATATTTTAGGGAATTTTTTGATCAAGACGACCGAGCCTAAATGTTTACCTCGTTCAACGAGTGGGCTGGCTCTCTTAGTGCATACAAAAGTCATGGATAAATTGGTCCCAAATGTTGTCAATTCATAATCAAAAGAAAAAAATGTGGCTAAGCAGAGTTAGATTCGTTGAGCATAACACTGCCCTAAAGCAAGGCCGAGGAACCCTACAACATCTTTTCAATATCCAAACATTTTTTCGATAAAGGGTGGATTTTATTGACTCAAAATGAACCATCAAGTGGATACAAACACAATGAGCACACACCCGGCTTCGATATCCAAACATTAATCACACGAAGAAACAAGGATTTCTATGTCTTATTTTTTTCAGCACACACTTACTATCGTGCATCATTCCAGGCAGTCTTTCTAAATTCGAATTTCCTTTTGGTGCCTTTGGAAACATTTAAATTGACGTATCAAACTTTGTGCCCGGAACAAGATGTACCTAGCCAACAATTTCATAATTACAAAATTCATGAAGAAACATGGCCCGGTTCCTAGGCCAGGGAACCCCACGACACCTTTTCAATATTCAAATATTGTTCACACAAACATAGTGTTACCTTGTCGTACCTATATTTTTCCGGTGCATGGTCACTACGGTGCGGTGTGCACCATTTCAGCCGGTCTTCTTGAAATGAAAAAAAAGGAACGCATGGATGGGATAATGTACCATCAGTGGACGGTGGTCGTCCCCACATCCGGATTAGGAGAAGATACAAGGTGGGAATCACAAAACGTGGTATATTTGAGACTAGAGTGGACACAGTGGTTACTGGACTGGACGGTCTGGTTGGGGTTAATTAGCAACCGAGTGAATGAATGAATGAAAGGGAAGTGAAAGTGATGGTGCCCGGCGTGGTCCACCGGAATGAGGTCCCGTTTGCCGTGCAACGCCAGGAATAGAACGGAACAACCACATGAATGCGTGCCACGGCTCAACCACCATCAATCAGCGTCACGAAAGAACAAACAAAACCTAAAGAGTACGTACGTAACCTAGCCATCTTCCTGTCATCCTCTGTGGCAAGGGAGAAATTTCCATGGCTCCCCGACAAACTAGCTAGAAAATCAAATTAGTTCATGGAATTTCTTTTAGAGTAGCTAATTCATGGAGTTGGATCAAAGAGGGAATATTTCAGGGCATGGATTATGGAAACTCTGTAAAGAAATTATGAAAAAAGACATGCATAATGCGGTGTCAAATCTCCTTGCTTAACAGATTCAGAAAGAAGTAAACTATTTCATGCATACGGCCAGTTTTTTTTTTTTTTGAGAATCATCGGGGGAGGAGTCCCTCCACCTGGATATATTGCTCAAAGTGGCCATAACGCCAGGAGAGTGATCCAGTCTATAAGGAAAACCGGATCAAAAAAATCTTAACAAACTGACCCCGTTTATGAGGAAAACCGAGCCGAAAACCAGACAAGTAACGAGTGTTACAAGAAAAGGAGAGGAACAGGACGCCCAACTTAAGGCAAGACCTAGCTAGCATACTAACAGGACCAGGTAGATGAGGGGTGCGTCGAGGGATCACAATACCAAGACTCTACAAACAGTCTAACGCACCGCACCAGCGTGCGTATCAAACCCCACAGCACAACAGAGGAGCATCCACAATCAACGAGTGCCAAAGCTTAACACGAACCTTGTGCCAAAGCTTAACATGAACCTTGACTAAGCGCTCCGCCATGGAAGTTCAAAACGATTAGCAAGTCGGGGAGGCGTCATTGCGTTGTCATTAAGCAAAGGTGAACCAAGACGAGACCAAGAGCCCGAGGCTCGCCTCAACAGAGCAGGGGCATGAGCATGCATAGAGGAGGCCAGAGACCACACGTAGGACAGCCGAAGAGAAACACCTGAAGAAGAACACACCACCCTCGGTCCTGAGCAGGTCGCATCACCACGACTAACCCATGGAGCGTGCAAACAGGATCCAAAGTTCTTCCAGGCGACGCCCCAAAGAGGGAAGCGACGATGCCGACGTTGTCACCCGACCCGACTGGGTCTTAGGCTTTCGCCCGAAGAACTGGATCCAAGGGTGCGTGAAGGGTGGACTCCACGGCGGCGCCTCCAAGAGGGTGAAACGACGTCCACAGACGCCGACGCCGTCGACCGACAAGAGCGCGGCAAGCTTTCGCCCGGAGCAACACCCACACCCACACCCCCAGGCATAGCACCTCCGCTGACCCGCACACCTCCCACGAAGCCATCGCGCCATGACCAAGCAGGAGCCACCAAAATCCTCGCCGCCGGCCAGACGCCGACGAGCCGAACACGGCCGAAACAGGCCAGATCCAGCAACCCACTGCTGCTGCTGCGCCACAGAAGAGCCCCAAGCAGGGAGGGAGGGCCGCCACCCCACCCCAACTCACCGGACGAGCTACCAGATCGGTAGCCGACCGACCGAAGCCCCAGCCTGAACCACCACGACACCTAGCCGGAGAAGACGCTGCAGGAGGCCTCCAGGACACGCAACAGAGGAGCCGAGCCTCCCTCCATCGCCCGCGCCAGCCGTCGCCTGCGGATCCCAGATCGGATCGGGACCGAACAGGCCCGACGACCGCGACCTCGCGCATAGTGACGGTGCGCCCACCACCATGACCAGACGCCGCGACGCTCGCCAAAGACCGCCTTTGCCGAGAGCAAGGACGCTGCCCCGGAGCCGAACGTCGGACAGCCGCCACCCGCACGCGAGATCCCCTCCTCCCGAGCGAGCAGCGGCCAGAGAGCACCCCGCCGCCGCTGGCTCCGCGCAAGCTTTGCCTGCCGGAGGTCACCGGCGACGGCGAGGAGGAGAGGGGCTGGTGAGGGGAGGCTGTGGGAGGAGCGGGGGTCGCCGCCCGTGTCGCCCCGGGTAGGGAGCGGCGCGGGGCAGGTCCGTCAGCTTTATTAGTTAAGCTCTACTAGGTTGCTGTAATCAAAGACATTGTGGTTTCTTTTACTAATGGAAATCATCGAGGAAGTTCTCTTTTTCAAAAATCATAGGATATTGCGCCTTTGTCGCACTAATTAGGGCAGCCTAATTGGAAAAATATAATAACAAGCTGGCCAATGCCACGTAGCTAATCCAGATTGATTAGGGATCACTCAATCATTCATGTGAGCGTACTGCAAATCCAAGCAGAATTATCAGTGACAGCGAGCCACAGCCTACCTGCCTACCTACCTTGTCACCCATGGCGTTTAGCACTCTGGATTTAATTTTCACTGACGTACGTACGGACTTGCACATCGTGGCCATGCAAGAGCATCACACTGAATTAATTAACGATGGAGTATTAGTACTGCTACTCTATCTCGGAATCACTAGTTAAGTGTACCTTTTAGGCACCCGCAAAACAAAATAGTGTACCTTTTAGGCAAAGG
The DNA here is from genome assembly GCF_002162155.2 of Triticum dicoccoides. Lineage (NCBI taxonomy): Eukaryota > Viridiplantae > Streptophyta > Magnoliopsida > Poales > Poaceae > Triticum > Triticum dicoccoides. The sequence continues at coordinate 13,567,842 of NC_041389.1, read as the reverse complement.
TTGCCGTCTTCTCTGGTGGTGACAGGCGCCGCATCGCATGTTGGTCACTTGTCGCAGTCTGAGTGTTTTTGACGGGTTTGTCAGACGTATGGTAAGAATGGGCAGGTTTATTAGGTGTTTTATTTACATCCATTTTATCAAAATGATTTTGCACTTAAACCGTAGATACGTAGTTACTTATTCTATCTCTTGCAGTTAATACGTGTTGCTACGTATAAAAGCGTTAAGTGGTAGGCTACGGTGTGATGTTATCATTGTCTGGTAGGTCAATTGATAAAAGAACCCATGTTGTGTGGCTCTGTGCTTGGCGCTCCTCTGTTAGGTTAGAGGCTACTACATATGAGCACTTGACAGTCCTTTAGATAAGCGATGCACTTTCTGCTGATATGTTTAGAAAGAAATCAATTGTTGTACAGAACTATGTGTGTGCCAAGATCAATTTGCACCTAGCCAACACGCTAATCATTACGAAAGTAGACACTAGGTCCTCAGGAAAAAATTAGTGTGCTAGGTAGAGGCAGTATCCCCGAGTATAACAACATGGTCCAAGCGCAATGCCAAGAAACCACACGACACCTTTCTAATATTCGAATATCATTAGCACGGTAAAACTAAAAAAAAACTATGTCACATCTTTTAAATTCACGGTCACTATCTACATCATCACAATCGGTATTGCTCAAACAAAGGAAAAATACATGAAACAACGTACCATGCATGTAGGGCCAAGCCAAACCAACTCGGCCCAACTCCATTGTTAAGATAACAAGGTAGCTCGTCTCGGCTGCCGAACATAACGAGTTTAGGTTCAAACTCGGCTCGACTGTGTAACTCGCGTGCTAGCTTGTCTTTTTTTTTTGAGGATGCGTGCTAGCTCGCTTAACTTACTAAGCTTGTCATAAATGTGAATAACAAAATATATATACTTATCATTGTACAATTAATGTATAAAATATATTTGTAGGCACATATTTTTCTTCACAAATCAAAACGATCAATAATTTACGCTAAAGGACACTTGCTGCACTCCACGAATGATAACAGTCGCAACAATATTGGTATCCCATGTCCGTTCTAATTACCAAGCTTAACAAGCAAAATAAGTAACTCGTTAGCTCAGCCCTTTAAACTCGATGTTAACTACCTCATATTAAAACTCAATTTGACTCGATAATTACCGAGTTCGAGTCATCGAGCCGATCATGCGTTTAGCTCGCGAGCTTCGAGTTTAAATTCCAACCCTATGTGTGTGCCTGTGTGGTGGTCATCCCGTCTTTGGAGTAGCAGAAGATGGGAGGTGAAAGCCGAAAAAGGGGGTACTTCAGATTATGACGGCCAAATTAGGGACGGAGTGAGCGAATGAATAAAAGCGATGGGGGGAGATTGCCCACCACGTACGCACCGACGGGAATGAGGCCCCATTTGCCATGCGTCGCCTGGAAACGGGATGCAGATGTGACGTCGCAACCACCCCCCAGCACCACCAACAAACGAACAAAACCCAAAGCGTACGTACGTGCTGCCCTCTTGCGCTCGCAGCCTTCTATTTTTTGGACTGGATTGATTGGAGATTAAGACGTGTGATACGATTGGTGGTCACCTTGGCTCAGTTCACTCTGCCAACACCACCCTAGTTTAGCCATGCTTTTGTGGTAAGAGAGACTGTACTTTCAAAGGGCCAGCACTCTGGGCGGGCGCACCTGCTCAAATTTGGGCCGGTCCGCTGCTGAGCGTTGGATCTGCAAACGCGAACGGACGAGATTGTCGCGACCAAGTCATCTTTTTCCTTCTGCGCACGCGCAAACAGAAAAAATAGATCTCCGCCGGTAAGCCTAGCTTGATGCCACATATGAACTCTAAAATCAGGAGAGCTAGCTAGAGAGTCGTGGTGACCGCAACCGCGAAGTGACCCAAACATTGCGAGGAGACGCCATCGACAAGATGATCTGAAGCAAGCACCGTTGACCCGTAGAAGAAGGCAAGCCCACGCCACTGTTGAAAGCGCTTCTACGGGATCTTATTGACGAGACCGCTTGCATCACCCGCAACCCAAGAGGAAGAACCTTTGGGCAATGTCGGAGCTGAACTTCGCAAATAGGCACAGCTATATAATACAGTTAGATGAATAAAGGATAGAAAATAAAATAGTACTATGTATAACAAATTCATCAATCTTGGTGCTACATAAAATTTAGAAGAAAATAATAAATTGTTTTGTGCAATACTCCACTATGCTTTTGATGCAACAAGGACGGCCTAACCGAAAAATAAAATAAGAAGCTAGTGTCACCTATACCAGATTAAGTAGGTAATCGATCATTCATGTGAGCATACTGCAAATGGAAGGAGAATTATCTGTGACAGCGAGCCTGCCTGTACCTACCTGCCTCCACCCATAGCGTTTAGCAGCATGGACTAATTTTTCACTAACGTAGGATGTACGTGGGCACCATCATGGCCATGAAAAAGCATGAGGCGGACTTAATTACGGAATAGTGTTTCGCAACAACACAATCATAGATGTGAATGAAGCTCTAGCACGTGTATATATAGCACGCAACTTTGACGTGCCTAATGCATATCATGGTTCGGTACAACTCCCCACCTAAACCGTATAAAGGGTAATATATACCTTTCACTCGTCGTATCCACTTTTGTATGTATGGTTGGTTGCCCGCCGCATACGTACTTCCAGAAGGCCAACTTTGTGCTAAACCCATGCGTCCTGGGCTCGGCCCTTTTTTTTCAATATTCAAAAATAAACATGGGTAGTGAGATTCAAACTAGTTACCACTTCATATCGGCCATACCAGTAACCAACCGGGACATCCCACCTGGGTGTGCAAACTATTATTTTTGGGTCTTCTTGGGCTAAAAAACTCGTGTGAACAACCTTTT
>NC_041389.1:13500705-13564348 GCF_002162155.2 Triticum dicoccoides | reverse complement strand
GGGAGATAAAAGGAAGATTGGAGTGGAACGTAAGACCTCAGGTTTGAGGGCAGCTATCCTAACCAATTGAGCCGGCGACTGTTGACAAACAAAACACAGCGCAGAACTTAAACTACTCGTACAGTGGTAGATCCAGGTTTTTTTTTCAAAATTTACAACAATTCTTGGGAAAACGTGAACAAATTTTCTGAAAGATACGATTAATTTTTGAAAATCATGAACAAATTTCGAAATTTGAACAGATATTTTAAAGAAAAGTGAACAAACAAATTGAAAAACATGAATACAAATTTGAAATTCTGAACAGTTATTAAAAAAATTATATATGGTGTAACATTATTAAATATACATTGAACATTATGATATACACTAAAAATATATTTAAATACACAATGAACTTTTTATAATGTACACTGAACAATATTTAAATATACACTGAACATTTGTGTGCTATACGTTGAACAATATTCAAATAAACATTTAAATTTTTCATCATATACGCTGAAATTTTTTTGGATTGTGAACAAATGTTTAAAAAGTGAATAACTTTGAAGCCGTGAACAACTTTTGAAATCATGAAAAATGGAATCTCGAGCATTTTTTTACCACAAAGGATAAAAATAAAAACAAAAAGGATAAAAAATATAATCAGAAAAGAAATAGAAGCAGAAACAAAAAGAAAAAAGAAGAAAAACAGCAAAAAAAATATAGAAAATGGGCAAAATAAAAACAAAACAGAAAAATTTAAAGTGGGCCCCCACTATGCCCTTTTGCTCGCGCACTTCAGCGGCCCTGTTTGGATACTCTAACTTAGTTAGAGGTTAGAGTTAGATTTTAACTCTAGACTAACCCCAAACTAACTCTAACCAAAAAGCGGTTTGGATGGTAGGGTTAGATTGACAATAAAATATTCTTTCTCAATCATTTTGACTACTTTGGACCTTGTTTGAATGGGAGGGGTAACTTTTTTTACTATTTTTATAGTGGGACCAAAAGAACTAACCCAAATAAGCTCCTCTAGTGTGGGCTAGTTTTTTGGGGTGGGTTAGATCCAACTAACCCAAACTAACCCATCATGTTTGGATGCTTTTGGGTTATTTGAGCCCCAACTAACTAAAACTAACTCTAACATAGGGATCCAAACAGGGCCAGCGAAAGTGTAGCAGCTGGACTCACGCGCGCATCAAATAGGGTTCACCAACAAAAAGGCAATGCCTTGCTTTTTTAGGTCTTATCTGGCCAGGTTTTCTACTGCTTTTTTTCTTTGTCTAATAATTTTTTTCATTTTCTTTACTTTTTTAATTCGCATTTTTTTACAAAAATCCTGAACTTTCTTTAAATTCCTAAACTACTTTTCAAATCCATGTATAATTTCTTAAAATCAGAACATATTTTAAATACATGAATGTTTGCCCAATCCACCAACTTGTCTTAATTTTTACAATTTTTTCAAAACTCATGATTTTTTTAAAAATCCATCACATTTTTCAAATCTGTGAAGTTTTTAAAAAAATCTATGAAAAAATTCAGTTTTCATGATCTTTTTCAAATGTCATGAACTTTTCAAAATTTTAAACTTTGGTGAAATTTGTGAACTTATTTTCAAATCTTGTGATCTTTTTGTAATTCAGGTACTTTTTAAACTTTGTGAAAAAAATTCAGATTCACGAGCTTTTTTCACATTCACGAACCTTCTTCAAATTCGTCATTTATAAATCCGTGAAAATTTTGGCATATCGACGTTTCTTCTCGACATCCCTTAAATGGCCCCAATCTTTAATGGCCTTTTATGACCAGTTCAAAGCACCAGGACAAGTTATTTGAGTTTTCGAAAATTCCAACTTTTTCTGGAGTTTTCTCGGTGAAAAATGATCGATAAATGGCCGGACATGACGCAACTTACATATGGTGTTGGAATCCATTCAAACCTGACATGGATGCCTAACATGGGCATGCACACCAGCTTGCAAAAGTTTGGGTCATTTCATGCATGTCGAAAAATATACCAAGTTCAGTGGAGGGTGTTGGGGTAGGCTAGAAGGGTCCATTTGAGAGCGCTTTTTTTTGGCATCCGTCAAATGACCCTATTTTTTCATGAGCTTATATGATCAATTCAAGGCACCATGCCAAGTAGTTTGAGTTTTCGACCATTCTAGCATTTTCTGGAGTTTTCTCAATGAAAAAAGATCAGTAATGTCCGAACGTGACGCAACTTGCATACGGTGTCGGAATTCGTCCAAACCTGGCATGAATGCCTACCATGGGTATGCCCACCAGCCGGGAAAAGTTGGGTTCATTTCATACATGTCTAAAAATACAATATTCAACAAACTGTATTCGAGTAGGCGAGAGGGGTCCGTTTGGGAGCACTTCATTTCTCAACATCGCTAAAAGCCCCAATTTTTTTAAGGTCTTGTATGACCAATTCAAGGCACCATGACAAGTTGTTTGAGTTTTCGACAATTTTTTGTTTTCTAAGTGAAAAATGGCCGATAAATGGCCAGAGGTGACGCAACTTGCATACAATGTCGGAGTCCATACAACATGGCATGGATTCCTACCATTGGCATGCCCACCTGCTGGCAAAACCTGGGGTTAGTTCATGCATGTCCAAAAATAGACCATGTTCAACAGAGTGTGTTTGGTAGCCAGAACGGTGTGTTTGAGAGCACGTTTTTCCCAGCATATGTCAAGTGACCCCAATTTTTTTTCATGAGCTTATATGATCAATTCAAGGCACCATGCCAATTTGTTCGAGTTTTCAACAAATCTTGCATTTTATGGAGTTTTGACATGGATGCCTACCATGGGCATGCCCACCTGCTTGCAAAAGTTTGGTCATTTCATGCATGTTCACAAATAGACCACGCTCAACGGAGGATGTTCAGGTACACGAGATGGGTCCGTTTAAGAGAGCTTTTTTCATCATCTGTCACATGACCCCAGTTTATTTTCCATGAGCTTATATTACCATTCAAAGCACCATGCCAAAGTTGTTTGAGTTTTCGACAACTCTTACGTTTTCTGGAGTTTTCTTCCTGAAAAGGGCTATAAATGGCCCAAGGTGTCGCAACGTGGAAACGGTGTCGGAAGTCATTCAAACCTACCATGGATGCATCATATGTCCATGTCATGCTGCTGAAAGAAGTTTTCGTCATTTATCTGTAGCCCGAAAATAGCACCAATTGAGAGGAGTGTGCCAGACTAGGCCATACAAGTGCATCTGCAAGCATGTTCTTTTTCCTAATTTGAATGCTTATATTATTTGTCATTTCTATCATTATCAATCACCATGAACATTTTGTTAATCACTAAAAATTTATTAAAATTGTCAACAACTTTGAATACTTAAATCATGTATGAAATTTTTACAAGTTTGAACACCTTTTCTAAAACTGTTAACAAATTCCTGACAATTGATGAAAATTTGAACACAAATTGCAAATCATGTACTTTTACAAAAAATTACTAAATTTGTTTGAAACACAAACAGTTTTTAAATTTGTGAACACTTTTTCTGAAAATGTGAATATTTTTTTAATTCCCAGAATGTTTTAAGATTTGTAAGCACTACTTGAAAAGAAGAACATTTTACTGTATCCTAAACAAAATTTCCAATTTTTTGACCAAGTTTCAAAAAGAACAATAATGTTCAAAAAGGAGAAAAATAAATTAATGAAAAAAGAGAAAACGAGAAAACAGAGAAAAAAACGCTTAGATGTTCGCTCAAAGGGACAGTATCTCCCATCGGGCGCCTGTTGGTTTTATTTGACGTTTGTGCGTCAAACAGTCGCTGTTTCACACAGACCCAATCGATACGAGTGAACATGGGCCAGTCCATTTGGTGCCTCTGTAGATGCCGGATTTGGGTACCTTCTAGATGGTTTGAGGCTGGTTTTTACCGGTTTTGGAACCTTTTAGAAGGTTCACGGGTCATTTTTTCTTTTTTATTTTTGAAAATCATAAATTTCAAAAAATGTTCAACATATCAATTTATTTATTCATATTTATCAACAAAGTTTGGAAATGTCAAAAAATGGCCGCATTTTCAAAAAAGTTCAAATTTTCAAATTTTTTTATGTTTTCAGAAATTGTCCGGAATTTATAGAAAATCTCATTTTTCAAAATTTGCTCAGATTTTAAAAATGTGTTCCAATTTTTGGAATCTGTCTGCATTTTCAAATAAAAATTTAAAATTTTAAAAATGTTCGTGTTTAAAAAATGCCAAGTTCAAAATTTCAAAAACGAAATTCAACTATGTCGCTGTTCATAGTTCTTAAAATCTGCGGTCCTATTTTGTCAAGATAGTTTGGTTGTTGTAGTGGTTCGGCTTTCGTGCATTCAACTAAGAGGTTTGGTGTTTGATACCTGCTTCATAAATATTTTTTTTAAGATTTTCTAGACTGGGAGGTTCATTGTTTCGCTGTTGGGCCGACCTAGTTTACTGCTCGCCGCATTGTACGGTGCGGGCAACATATTTTGTAAAAGGACCATCACGCCCTTTATTATGAAGGGTATAAAGATATCTCATCCGTCGATGTGTTTAAGGGGGTGGTTGTACCAAAGAAGAAGTGCACACCGAATCAGTTGGTCCACCGATCCCCCCCTCTCTCTCCCTACCTCCCTCCCTCGTGTGTTGAAGTCTTGTCATGAGGCTCAAGGATTGGTGCCTCCCCTCCCCCGCTCGCGCGGCGCGCCCTGCGCGTGAATCGCGGAAGCCCTAGTTCTACCTCTGGCGCTCTCCTTCCCTTCCCCCGTCTTGTCTTTCTCCTCGCGACCGTCGAGGGCTTTCGCTGGACAAAGATCATGACAGGGTTCATCGAGGGCATTGGGAGAACGCAGAATGGCGGCAGGCAAATTGGACAAAGAACAAAGCATATCGCGCGTGGTGGGGTGACCGGGTGAGTGGTGGTAGTGGTGGTGGTGGTGCCATCTATGTGGATCTAGCCGAACTGACATTTTTCATGGGTCGGCCAATGCGCACGCATGGCCGACACGTGACTAAATGGGTCGTGCCTTGCCCGTGGCATGCCGTGTGCCATGCTCGCCCATTGAGACAAGGCTCATGGGCCGGCGAGACACGACCCATTTTTTTAAAAAATTTCACAAAAATCAGCTCAAAAGGTATAAAATTGGCCAAAACAGCACAAAAGGCCATACATGTGAGCACTTGACAGTCCTTTAGATAAGCGATGCACTTTCTGCTGATATGTTTAGAAAGAATTCAATTGCTGTTCAGAACTATGTGTGTACCGAGATCAATTTGCACCTAGCCAACACGCTAATTATTACGAAAGTATGGAAAAACTAGGTGTGTTTGGTTTGAGGCCTGGGGGCTGCACGCCTGGCCTGGGCTCTGCCTGGACCCTGCCTGGTATTTGTTTGGATAGTGTGCTGGGAAATGAAACAGCTGCCTGGCTGGGAGTCCATGCAACGTGATTAGCCTAGGCTAGATTTAAAAAATATATAAAAAAGAAACACGCTTGGCCCAGGCAACCTGGTTAGCCTCGTCCAGGCTAGCGAATTTGGACGCCTGGGCCTGCCTGGAGCAGCAGCCTGGGCTTATTAATCATAGGGCTCAAGGAACGAGGCATTAAAGGAAGGGAAACGTTTGTGGCCGGTGCGCCGGCCGAAGATTGGGCCGGTCGCACACGGCACGTACGATGGAAAGAACGATCGAGTGCTCCCTGGCCCTCTCGTGATGACGTGTCCTGTGGACCCGTGCACCGCCATGTCCTCCCTTCTTATCCACCTACACAATCTTATCCTCTCCCTCCACTGTTTCTCTCCCCCTCAATCTCGCCTCCTCCTCTCTGTCTCTTTTTCCCCCACAGCGGCCATGACCTTGCCTGCTCCACCGCGTATGAGTTCGCTGCCACTAAACAGCTCCAAGCCCGCTCCTGCGAGCACCTCCAGAACCACCACATGAAACACAAGCTCACTGCTGGGCATGGCCCCCGTTTTGCAACTCCGGCGACCCTCCTCCACATTCAATCCTTGCTGCCGCACGGCGGCGACCAACGCGGAGAGGAGATGCAGTTTTTGGTGGCAAACCACCGGCGGTGAGCAGCAACGTGCGACGACAGCAACGGCGACAAGTGCTGCAACTAGGACGGACACAAGTGCTGGAGACCCCGCGGCGGCCGGCGTTCAAGATCTCGGCCAGTTTTTTTTTGCTGCAACGAAGTGTACTTTTTGCTGGAACCAGCTTCAAATTTTGCTACCAAGTATTTGGGTTTTTGTTTGGAGTGAACCAATTCTTTTGCTTCCATGCTTCTTCCCTTGCTGGAACCAGTGTATTTTTTGCTACAACTGTCTTCAATTTTTGGTGGAACTAATATTTTTTTTTGCTTCCATGTCATTTCTTGCCGGAACCATTGTATCACTTTTGCTACAAACGTTTTGATTTTTTGCTACTACCGCCGTGTTGATTTGTTACATCCATTTTTTCATGAGGTTACGGAGACCCACAGCAATGAGGTTACGGAAACCGCCCAATATGCTTCCACCAGATTTGGTTTTTGCTGGAACCCGCTCCAAAAGATGTTGCAACCTGCAGTGGTGCGGTCGGCGTCCATGGTGTGATGAGCTACAACTGAGGGTCTGCGACAATTTTTGTTACAACCGTCATCGGCGTTTGCTACAACCAATATTTTTTTTGCTGGAACTATGTTTATATTTTGCTACCACATAATTTCTGATCTTTTGCTGGAATCAGCGCCAAATTGTTGCATTTTTTGCTACCACACCCGTTTTGATTTGCTGAACCGGCTCCATTTTTTGGTACTACGAGTGTTTCTGGATTTGCTGGAACCATCCCTATTTTTGCTACCACGGCCAACCATGGCAGCGTCGCCATTGATTTTGTTGGGGGCGAGGGGGAGGGGGCGGGGAGGGAGGGGGCGAGGCTGGCAACACCGGTGAGGGGCGCGCGTGCTGCACGACGGCGACGAGCATCAGCAGCGAGGCAAGCCGGAGGGGAACTTCGAGTCAGCAGGAAGGCGCGGGGCACGGCCTTGCCCGATGCGAGCGGACGATGTTTTTTTTGTTTTTTGCGGCGAAGGAAAAAATATTGCGAATCCAATCGAGCGGCTGTGAATACATGTATCGGGCGGCTAGGAGCGGACCGGCCGAAAGGATTCGGCCGGCGCGCCGGCGCCTAGTGGTCGCCTTAAAGGAAGGAATCAATTCGCTGTGTTAGACTTTTAGCGCTCACCAGGCGAGGTCGTCAACCAAACGGGGCTTCGCTCTACTTGCCTGACCAGGCAATTTTTTCCAGTTTCTCAGGCACATGCCAGGAGCGAATATTTCCCAGGCGTGGTGTTGAGGACACCAACCAAACTGACCCTAGGTCCTCACTAGCCCGTCCTCAGAGGAAAATGAATGTGCTAAGAAGAATCATCGTCCCTGAGTAAGACAACATCGCCTCGTTGCAAGGCGTAGGAACCTCCGAACACCTTCTCAATATCCAAACTCTATCACAGGGGAAACAGGAATTATGTGGTACAATACTTGTTTTTAGCGCACGCACACCCACACACGCCATTTCATTTTGCTCGACGAAATAATAGAAATGGCAGAACATACAATCGGTACGCGGTGGACATCCCCTCGTGGCCTCACGAGGTTTATAGTAGAAAAATACAAGGTGAAAATAACAAAAGTCAATATTTGAGGTTAGCATGGATAAGCTATTGGTCGACTTGACTAATTGGATGGTTAATTTGTGACGGAGTAAGTGAATGAACACGTGTGGCGGGTGGTCACTTTGGCTCCCTTTAATCTCACAACACTCCACTAATTCAGCTATTGTTATGAGCTGTCTTAAAGAAAAAAGCTAGTATCATTTTGTGTCAAGAGAGATATTTCAAAGAAAAACCTGGAAAACTATAACTCACTGGTTAAAATAATCTTGTTCAAACATTTTTAACTCGGTATTATAACGCTTCTATAAAAATCTTAGATCAGGGACATTGTGGAACTGGAAGCCGGACTTAATCAACAAGTAGCATAGCTATAGAAAGTCAAAGATGTGTGTCTCATTAAAGTCTGAATATCATTTCAGTGGAATGTGATATTCCTGTTTTAGAGAGATGAGTGACTTTATCAATCTTTAAGCTGTGGGACTTCGGTCATCGTCGATGGATTTTATGTGTCTACCCACGACCACTTTTTTTTTTGCCCACGGCCACATTGTGCTTAAGAAAATCTTTTGTGCATCATAAGTTTAATAGATAATAAGTACTACCACGATTTTGTGCAATACATCTTTGATGCACCAAGGAATGATTTGCGTAACTGAAAAATAAAACAGAACTCCCTGCATTTCTATATATAAGGCCACTTCGTATTTTTATGTCTAATTTTGACCACTAACTTTACCAACAAAAAGTGAGTTATATGCGGATAAAAAGTATATCATTGGATGCACATTTCAAATAAATTTCTGATGATATATATTTTTCATAACATATAAGCCATATTTTGTTGACCAAAATTGCAAGTCAAAGTTCGACACGAAAAAGAAAATGACCTTGTAGACAGAAATGGAGGGAGTACAAGCAGAGAGAAAAGCCAACCGGATTGGGTAAAATCATTCACTCGTGTGATGCGGAATGTACTGCAACCGAGGCAGAATTACGGCAGCGAGCCGGCCTATTTGCCTGCCTGCTGCCTACACACCAATGGCGTTTATTGCCCATGCATCAGTCTTTTGTAGACGTATGGCAGCAGAACACATGGCCATGAAACAGCATCGGACCGACTTAATTAACTCAATCTATATATTCACTAGCAGGATTTAGTGTTTTCGGAACAACATAAATGGGCTCCTTTGATTCATACGATTTTTTACAGAAATTTCGAAGGATTGGAATCCTTAATAAGTTTTCCTATGTTGTTTTTTTATTCATAAAATTGAATCTTGTAGGAATTTTTCCTAAGAATCCTTTGTGCTACATTCCGTGCGAAATTTAGCATTCAATGAATCCTCTTTGAATGAGTTCTTATTTTCCTATGATGCAATCAAACAAACCAAAATCCTTTACGATCGATGAGTGTGCTATTCCAATCCTATATTTTGATGAGCGGTCAGTACGAGGGAGAGAGCGTGAGAGCATGAGAGCGTCCCCTCCACCAACCCCGCGCCGCTGGCCGCTCCGGCCGCGGCGGCCACCTGCCGCAGCTGCCCCGCTCCCGGGGCCGCCGCCCTCCTCCATGCCTTCCTCTGCCTCCGCCCGGGATCCCGGGTCACCAATGGCCGGCCTTGAATGCCCTTCCCCTGCGGGCCTGGATCTGTCCGCCGGTCTCTCCGAGGTAGCTGCCACCCCCTCGCCCCGGGCCGCGCGGGAGGCAGGTTCGCCGCCGCATATCCTGCAGCGTGGGACGACCCCCGTCGACGCCCCCCCCCCTCGGACCGGAAGGCCAAGCCGGGTATCCCCTGTTCGGGCAGCAACGCCTTAGATCCATCATCGTAGCGCCGTCCCCCTTGCCGGATCTGGCCACCACGGACATTGATGAGCCCTCCGACGACATTCAAGAGGGATGGGAACTGCACCTTTCCCGCAAAAGCAAGCGGGCGCTCCGAGCCTCAGCGGTCCGTGCGCAGCCCCGCCGCAGGCCTCCTCTCGGATCGCGGTCCGGCCGCGGCGCCGCCCAGGGGCGCGAGGCCTTCCTGAGCAGATTTAAGGGGCTCTGCTTCCGCTGTTTGAGCTCCAGCCATCGCCGCATAGATTGCCACGACCCCCTCCACTGCATCATCTGTAGGAGGCCAGGCCACAACGGCAGAGAGTGCCTGCAGAACGCGCGGAACCGGCGTGGCTGCGGCCCGGCGCGTGACCGCCTGAGCTCGGGCGCCGACCCCCGCCCCGTTCGCGAGCGCCTTGTCTTCCCCGACAGTTCCACCACGCCCCCGATGGCCCTCGTTGGCGCCACCGGTGTCGACCACAGGCACAGGCCCCGCCACAGCCACAAGGTGATCGCCTCCACGCCGTCCCTGGAGTAGCAGGTCTTCCTCCTGCAGCAGCACGCCGTGGTGGTGACCGCCGTCAGTAGGTCCACGCCGCAAGCCCGTTCTCCATCGGCCGGGCCATCGAGAAGGAGTTCAAGATCCCGCCCCACCTCCTCCGCGTCACCAGCCACGACCCAGAGGATTTCTTCGTCCACTTCCACCTGCCCGCCCACAAGGACCTGGTCGTGCGCCAGGGCTCAATCTCGGTGGATGGCGTCCAGTTCCTCCTGGAGCCCTGGCATGAAGACGCGCACGCGATGCACGCCACCTGGATGCTGCACGTGCGCGTCGTCCTCGAGAAGCTGCCCATGCAGCTCTGGACCCTAGATGGGGCGGCGGACGCGCTCCGCGACCAGGTCATCATCGACCGGCTGGACAGCCGCACCTTCGAGCGGGCCGACACGAAGACGTTCGCCGTCTGGGTGTGGGTGTGGGAGCTGCACCACATCCCCACCAGGCGGACGCTCTGGAAGCACGCGTGGGGCGCGGGCCGGGTGGCGGAGATGCACGGCTTCTCGCCGCCGAGCCGTGCCGTCGCGCCGCCGCCGGCCCTGCTCTGTTGGGACGTCCTGGTGCACATCGACCGCATCAAGGACTGGGCCCCCCTGTCCCCGCGTTCATCCCACTCGGGGCAGAGCGGGCTCCCCTCCGACGACGAAGACGAAGACGATCGCCCGTACCCACGTCGCCCTCCTGCCGGCGGCTGGACGCACGGGGTCGAGGACGGGCACTCGATGCAAGACCCGGGCGCGAGTGCCCAGCAGGCGGTGCTACCCGCTGGTGCTGTCTTGGGCCGGGCACGCCCCCAGGCCCCGGTGGTTTCTATGGGCTGCCGAGGCTTGCCATCCGAGGGCGCCAGGCAAGACCACGACGACGACGGCGAAGCCCAGAGGCGGTCATGGAAGGACACGTTGCTGGGGAGGGGCCGCGGCAAGGAGCACGCTGCGGTGGCCGCCGACAGACCCCCCGAGCGCCACCGAAGCCGCACGCCCACCTCCCGCCATCGTCAGGGGGCGCCCAGGGGGCGCCGCAGCAGTGCCGACAGCTCCGGCAAGCACCACGGCATCGGGAAGGGCAATGGCCACCTCTAGGCTGCGCATCGCGGGAAGGGTGCGGGCGGCTCCAGGCGCCTTGAGTGCGGCCAGTCGTCGGGGTCCGCCCCGCCTCCGGCCAACCCCCTGCTCGCCCCGCCGCGCCCGCTGCCCCAACCGGCGGTGGCTGCGGAGGCGGACCCGGTGGCCGAGTTCTTCGAGGAAGCTGGCAAAGAGCTACCCCCACCGCCCCGCCCAGACCCAAGAGCCGCTGCTGTGGACGCGGCGGCCGCAAGGAAGGTGACCAAGCCCCTCTCCTTCACCGAGCATGAGGACGGCAACGAGGGCAACACGGATCGCATCGACATGGGCCCTGCCCTCTCCCTCATCAGGCACACTCCGGCGCCAGCGGACACGCACTCCCTGCAGCTCGCCGCCGTGACCAGCAAGGTCTGCCACCTGCAGATCGGCAAGGACGGCGTCGAAGACGCGACCAAGCAGCTCTTCTCCAAAACCCAGGCCCCTGTGCTCGGTCGGGCACCTCCAGCACCCCCCGCTCCAAGACCCCGCTGCGCCACAGGCCGGCGGCGACCCGTCAGAGTGCACGGCAGGCGAGCAACCCCTCCACGATCCCTGTCAGCCAGCGTGCGACCCTCCGCATTGTCCATGGCCTCGGCATCCTCGGTCCCAAGGAAGCCATGACCGCGAAGGCGGCCGAATCCCTCATCAAGCGCTTCAACGAGCCGCTGACCGACACCGACATCCTAGCCATTGCCAGGCTCACCAACCTCGACACGGCTGCGCTGCGGGTGGCAGCCGGCATGCAGGGACCTGACGGAGAGGCCCCGGAGGCCAGGCCTTCCCCATGTTAGTGCACCCGTACTGTAGTCCACTCCGGCGACGGCCAGCGCTCGGTTGGGTTGAGCTAGGCCTAGTTCCTTGTAGTCATTGTAGTAGGAGTAGTGGCATTGCCGTCTGCCGGCGGATATTGGGGCCTATTGGTGGCCGCCGGCAACCCCCGGCCCGTGAGGAGGTGTATCCGTTCCTTTCTAATGAAAAACGTAGCCGTCGGAGCTGTTTCAAAGTGTCCAATGATTGACACAACCTGCCCAATCATGAGCTGGAACATCCGAGGGCTGAACACGCCGGCGCTTCGCGCAGTAGTTTGTGAAGCGGCATAAACTCATAAGCTAGCTATCCTCTGCCTCCAGGAGACTAAGATCGAGGCCTGGAGCCGGCCTCTTGTCAAGGACGTCGGCGGAGCAAGGCTCTCCGACTGCATAGTGCTCCCCGCCTCCGGCACCAGGGGCGGCGTTGCAATCTGCTGGGACAGCTCGGTAGTTGACCTGCAATCGCACGCCATCAGCCTCTTCTCCATCACCGCCCGCGTCACCCTGAGAGCATCCTCAGAAATTTTTTGGCTCACTACCGTGTACGGCCCCGTTGACGTTAGAAGAAAAGACGAGTTCTTATCGAAATTAGCTAGAACGCGCCCGCGCAAAGCGACCCTTGGCTCATAAACGGCGATTTCAACCTCATCTACAAGGCTAGTGACAAGAACAATAGCAATATTAACCGTAGAATGATGGGAAAATTCCGTGCGGCGATCGACACCGCAGGACTCAGGGAGATTAGATGCAAAAAATCGCCGCTTCACATGGAGCAACAAACACGAAGACCCAACACTTGTCAGCATCGACAAGTTCTTCTGCAGCAATGCTTGGGACACTCTTTTCCCAACATTCCTCCTGCACGCCGCATCAACATCCTGCTCCGACCACTGCCCCCTCCTGCTAGCCGCGGCGGCCGCGCCACGCCGGCCGGCTCGGTTCCGTTTTGAATCCTTTTGGCCACGGTTCCCCCGCTTCCACGAGACGGTGCAGCATGCATGGGATCGGCCCGTCGACTCTACATGTGCTTTCAAGCGCATTCACGTTAAACTAGAGAGGACGGCCAAGGATCTAAAAATCTGGACAAAGGGCTTCTTCAGCGACACCCGCCTACAGTTATAGATCGCAAACGAAGTAGTCCTCCGCCTCGACACAGCCCAAGAGCATAGGCAGCTTTCTAGCGGCAAGCTCGCTCTTCGGAAGAATCTCAAGCTCCGCGTCCTCGGCCTAGCCGCGATAGAGAGAGCCAGAAAGCGCCAGGCCTCGCGCATCACCTGGCTGCGGGCGGGCGACGCCCGATCGGCCTTCTTCCTGGCCAAAACCAATTCGAGGAGGCAGAAGAATTTTATCCACGCCATCCACACGCATAACTCCATCGCCACGGCGCACGGCGACAAGGCCAGCGCCATCCACGACCACTTCAGCTCCTCCCTGGGGGCGGCGACAGTCAGGCGCACCACCATTGCCTGGGATTCGCTCAACCTGCCATCGCTGCCGGCAGCCGGTCTGGATAACCCTTTCTCAGAGGAGGAGGTTTGGCAGGCATCTGCGCCTCCCCGCAGGAAAAAGCGCCAAGACCAGACGGTTTTAACGGCACCTTCCTTCGTGCATGCTGGCCTACCATCAAGCTAGATGTCATGGCGGTCTTTCATCAGTTCTACCACCTAGCAGGAGGTGACCTGGCCGCCATCAACCGAGCAATGATCATTCTACTGCCCAAGAAGGATGGAGCGACCGCGATCACGAACTATCGCCCGATCAGCCTAATCCACTCGATGGCAAAGCTAATCTCCAAGGTTCTGTCCATGCGTTTGGCAAAGGTGATCCACACCATCATTTCCCCGGCACAAACGGCATTCCTCAAATCCAAATGCATCCACGATAGCTACCTCTACGTGCAAAACACCGTCCGCTACCTCCACCGTCGGAAGACGTCGGCACTGCTCATGAAACTAGACATCGAAAAGGCTTTCAACACTGTCTCATGGGACTACTTGCTGGAGCTGATGCAGCAGTTAGGGTTTAGTGCGCGATGGAGAGACTGGGTGGCCCTGCTCCTCTCATCGGCGTCCTCCGCAGTTTCCCTGAACGGGGTGCCGGGCCTACACTTTGTTCACCCTCGAGGACTGCGCCAGGGAGACCCGCTCTCACCCTTCCTCTTCATCCTCGCCATAGATCCACTGCACCACCTGCTGGCGACGACAGTCAAGCAACAGATCATTCATCAGATACCAGGCCGTGAACTGAAGCTTAGGGTTAGCCTCTACGCCGACGACGCTGTTGTGTTCATCAACCCCTCCCGCAGGGAAATTGACTCCCTCGTAGGCATCCTACGGCAATTCGGACAAGCAACAGGGTTATGCATAAACACCGAAAAATCAACGGCGTCACTGATAAGCTGCAGCGGCATCGACCTCACGGAGGTGCTGCGTAATTTCGGCGGCTCAATCGCCCCTTTCCCAATCAAATACCTGGGCCTGCCGCTCCTCACTGGGAGACTACGACTGGTGCACTTGCAATTCCTAATCGACAGAATCAAGGCCCGTTTGGCGGGAAGGAAGAGAAATCTAATCCACATCACAGGGCGGCTCGTACTAGTTCGATGTGTCCTCAGTGCCTTGACGACCTTCGCCATCACCGTGCTGCGAGTGCCAAAGAAGGTCCTCAAAGAAATAGACAAGTGCCGCCGCCGTTTCCTTTGGAAGCAAAACGAGGAAATCTCCGGTACAAGCTGCAAGGTCAGCTGGGCAGCGGTATGCACCCCAACGGCAAACGGCGGCCTAGGAGTCCCTGATCTGTCAAAGTTCGGACGGGCTCTCCGCTTGCGCTGGCCCTGTCTTGCCTGGCGCCACCCGGAGCGGCCATGGGTGGGTTCGGCCCTACCCTGCAACGAGGACGATCTCTCCCTCTTCACGGCGGCAACAACAGTCAGCGTCGGAGACGGCGCGACTGCGTCCTTCTGGCACTCCCACTGGTTGGGACCGGGCACCCTCGCACAACAATTCCCGCAGCTAGTCCGGCACGCACGGAGAGAAAACAAGGCAGTGAGGGAGGCAATCGCAGACAACACCTGGATCAAGGACCTGGCCCACGGCTGCACTGAGCATCTTATCGCCGACATTCTTGCCCTTCATAGGCGGCTGCATGGCATGGTCAGCCCACTGCTTCAAGGCACCCCCGACTCCATCAGATGGATCCTAGAGCGGACGGGCGAATACTCAGCTAGGTCACCCTATCGGATGCAATTCCAGGGCATGACGTACTCGGTGTTCGGCAAGATAATCTGGAGCGCATGGGCACCCGGGAAGATCAAGATGTTTGCATGGCTCATGATGCAGGACAGGATATGGTGCAACGACAGGCTCCAATGACGGGGATGGAAGAACGAGTACTTCTGTCAGCTGTGCACTCGAAACCTAGAAACCTCCAAGCATCTGTTCTGGGAGTGCCCAATGGCAAGGTTCGTCTAGGAGAAGAGTAGTTCATGGTCGGGCTGCGCCCCGCTAGCCCCAGACGCCAGATGGCAACATCTCCAGCACTCAACCATAGTGCTCGATGCCCTGGACAAGGCCGCACCCAGATGGCGAAAAGGCATCAACACGATCCTCCTGCTCACATGCTGGGAGATTTGGCAGGAAAGAAACGATGCCACCTTCAGAAAATGCACCCCGGCGGCATCCAACATCATCAGAAGGGTCAGAGACAGCATCGAGCTATGCAGAACCGCGGGCGCCACCTGCATCGAGAGCCCCTTCGGGGAACCACCATGAGATGTAAACCTTAGTTTTCCTTGTCACTCGAGGATTGCTGGTCTGTGGCAAGCCCTCGGATCCACCGGATCCACAAACCACCTTGTGTTTTTTCCACTGCTTCCTGCTTATCAATGAAATGCCAGCGACATGCTGGATCTTTCAAAAAAAAATCCTATATTTTTCCATTTCCACATTTTTAGACTCATGTGAACCAAAGAGGCCCCATATCTGCATTTGAAGCTAGCTATAGCAGGCAGTAGAGTGCACCTGAGAGATTCTGTTATAATGGAGCTTTACGTGACAAGCGCATGTGAGCACACGTTATGGAATCTGCAAGCAAAAGTTTCAGAGCATTCGGTCATAGTAGCAGCAAGGGGGCGCGAGTGACACTCCATCTTTCAGCTCAGGTAACCCCGAGAGTGCGTAAAATTATACTCCCACCGTTTCTTTTTACTCCGCGTATAAGTTTTGGTCAAAGTCAAACTACACAAAGTTTGACCAACTTTATATTAAAAAATATGAACATCTACAATACTTAAACTATATAATATGAAAATACATTTCATGGTGCATATGAAAATGTTGATTTCATATTGTGAATGTTGATAAGTTTTAATATAAAGTTAGTCAAACTAGGCAAAGCTTGACTTTGACCAAACATTATATGCAGACTAAAAAGAAACGGAGGGAGTATGTCAGAGAGGGAGCGACTCGAATGGAGTTAGGGATAATGAAAATGCTTTGCGTACAACTAACTTCATCGTATTTGCATACGGCATGGTGATCCTACGTCTGTTCCTAAAGTAATGACTTGATCCAAGGGTGACTGACTAATGTCGTACAGCATCGGAAGAAAAGTTGTCGTATGTGTAGCACTGCTCTAGGGATAATCGGTGGCAGCTGGAGACAAAGACCGAAGCTTTTTCCCGGTGGAGGTGTGGCGGGGATTGGGGGGTGGGGGGATGCCTTCAGTGCGGCGGTGGAGGAGGAATTTAATTATTCATGTGGAGAGAGAAAGAGAGAGAAGGGGGAGGTGGAGTGCAGTTAAAGCAATATCCCTAATATTTCCATTCTGTTTCAGCCCATGGACATAATTGCTTCCGTTTCTCCTTTTCTTTTAACTAATCACGTTAGCAATTTTCTACAAATGAATGTAGAACACGTGGCTCCACTCTAACAGAGCTTTCGTAAGCTGGCAAACATTGTACCTATGCTAGAAATATGGTGTATAAGCTTACGCTTTTATTTTTGTTCTTTGTTAGTGACTGGGACGTGGTCCAAATTGTGGTCCAATGGCAACATAGATAGTTTCCGGAGCATCCTATGCCCATCTCTATCGGTTCATATATATACCTAATGTGTAGAGACACAGCAGGCAATGCATGAAGTTGGGCTGCAAAATATCAAAACCGAAAGTAAGCTGATTGGCATATACCTTGTTCCTTATAAAAACCTTGGATTGTAGACATAGAAATGGAGCCGTATGTCCTATGGTAGGTAAATGGTTAAAACTACCCCCTTTGTGTGGTTTGTCCTTCTTTATGATAGGTCTGAAGCTATGAGAACATTGTCAATCACTAAAACAAATGTTGAATTTCTTTGGTCCATCTCTAGCATTGGACCGAGACAAGGCAAAAAAAAAAGACGGGCCCTAGATTAAATGCCAATTTGACTTGGGTGTGTGGATTTGGATGAGTGGAGCCCAGTTTGTAAGATTTTATGTAGTGGGGCACGATAACAAACATCATGCATGCCAACTAGATAATTTGGATGAGGTAGAATACCATTTAATGAACAAAGAGAGGGTTCGGTATCATGATATGGTACCATATTGTCATAAAACATTGGCTACTATGTATCATACTAAACAATATATGTGGTCATCTAAAATACTTAACTCATAATACTATGCAGTCTGGAGGTAGTATCATGAGTGTATGATACTACCACTATGAGTAACCTAAATAAATCAGATATTGGCTAGCAAGTAAGGCATGATGAAACTCGGGGGCCCGAAATTCAACCGCTTTCATCATTTGTTTTCATTTTTTGTTCGCCTAGAGCCAAACAATAAACTTGGTTTGTTGCTCAGGATTTTGAGCTTAATTTCAAGATTTCCGTGTTCAAAGCCGGTTCAAACAATGCTTTGAACACCTTTCCGAGCATGATGTGGATGTTCTTGATCATTGTTTTTACAGATAAATTACTCTGTTTTCAATGTATATGATACTAGTGTATGATACTGCCACTACGAGTAACCTAAACAATGCTTTCAACACCTCTCTGTATCAAGATCGCGTGCACCTAGCCAACACCTTCATTATGGAATAATTCATAGAAATTAATACGTAATGGTTGTCATATGTTCTCAATGTATTGAGCGGACTAAGTATGGTCATCGCCAAGTATAGCAACATCGCACGACTACAATTCCGGGGAATTCCACTACAATTCTACCTATCGAAATCTGATTACAATCAGAAATCATGATTACGCCACTTATTATCTTATGTGCACACACGCACTCACATGCACCATTTTAGATGATGTGTCTTGAAGAAAAATGATCACATGACACATGTACCATCGTTCTTCTGCATCCGTTTTCCTCTTTGGAACAATTACGAAATACAGTGACAACTAATAATTTGGAAAATCTAAGAAAGTAAAATATAGTGAGAGGATATCTTCATTTAGTGATTCATGGATGTCCTGGTTAATTGTTGTAGAAAGGATATTAGACAATGTTGATGTTGGGATAAGATCAACACCGCCACCATGCAAGGCAGGATAAACGGGAAGCAATTTTGCAGGTTATGGATTGTTGCTGTGACATGGTTGCAGTATAGTTTCTCCTGCCATGTTTGTCAAACCATAGTTTTCTTCGGCCCAATCTTCTCTGATCCTTGTTCAATCCCAGGCAAGAAAGTATCACTATTTTGCTTCCTCGTGATGGCACCAAAGCATGGCGTATGGAACGACCAAACCAGGAGTTGCGACAATAGTTGAGACAATGCAATGGGATTTTGGTTCATGTGTGGCGTGTCTTTGGTGCTCTATTTTTAATTCATGATGCCTTGTATGCCCATATGTACCTACCAAATTCATATCCCTAATTCACATGTGCACTATAAATAATTCACGGAAATAGAACTATGTATTCTTAGTGCGAAAATAGTTAATTCTAATAGGGCTAAAAAGGTGGAAAGTGAAATAACTTGTTAATCATTATTTCTTGTGAAGCATTGCTACTTACAGAAGCCTTAGGTGGTAGGCCGTGATGTGATGCCATCATCGTCTCGTAGGTCGATAGATAAAAAAACATGTTATGTGCTCGATACTCATCCGCTAGGTTAGATGCTATGAGCACTTGCACAATCCTTAAATAAACAATGAACTTTCTTCGGGGATCTTTGGGAAGTATTAAATCAATGTACTGAACTATTATTACAAAAGTCATGGAGAAACTAGGCAAAATATTTCGCCCTCGGAGTTAAAAGAGTGCTAAGTAGAGGCAGCATATCCGAGTATATTAAGAATATCATCTTAAGACCATCTCCAACAGCTCCCCATTCCCTAATAAAAATCCTGCCATTGGGGAAGTTGGGCCAAAAAATGCTCCAACAGATCCTCATTCCCCAATAAATTATTGGTGATCACCAAAAAAAATAGCCCATCTTGCCCTATTTGGAGGTGGCCCTCTCCCAATCCAATGCACTCCACCATCTGACCACCGTGTGGCTGCCCATCGCCGCTGCCGTAGTCGCCGAACAACCGCCACCGCACATTGCCGGACCACCACCGCCACAGCTCATCACCAGAAGCCGTCGCCCACCACCATTCGCAGGTCACCATTGTCATCCGTAGACCGGACCACTGTTGAGTCACCGCCACCGCCCGCGCCACGCCGCACCACCGCCCCCATCTGTTGTCACCACCGCACATGGCTGGACTGTCGTTGCGCCACCACCGTCCCTCCCACGCTGTGCCAACGCTGCGCTCGCCACACTACATCACCGCCCGACCGTCGAAGTATGTCGTGGTACCACCACCAGGCACTCCTGTAGCAACGCCGCGCCATCACCCGTCAAAGCCACCACAGCGCAACGTCACGGTCAGCAGCGTGTGTATTGTATGTCAGGCTTGCAAGTGGTTCCCGTATGTCAGTTTGGTTATTGTGGGTGGGGTTATTGCTGAACTGCTGGAGCGCCCGTCCCCAATAACCACGGAAGTGCTATTGAGGAGCCCCAATAAGTGGTTATTGGAGATGTTTTTTTGCTGAGCTGTAGGAGATGCTCTAATGCTCAACATCGAAATGAAATTTACCTAGAGAACCTAACATTTTTTGTGTCAGTTTTTTACCGCAAGCTTACTATGGTGCGCCATTGTAGTTGGTCTTGCTGGACCAAAGGAAAAAACACATTGTGGAATATACCATGAATGTGTTGTTGTCCCCTCATCAGAAGTAAGAGAACATACAAGATGAAATGTGGATATTTGAGAGTAGGGTGGATAGACTGGTTGATGAACGGGACCAATTGGCTTAACTCGAGATGGAGTGAATGAATGAATGAAAGCGAAGCGGGATCAAATGCCATCAGCCGGGCCCAACGCGCCCCATGGGAGAATGAGGTCCCGTTCGGCGCGCTACGATGCATGCCTGGAATAGAGTGGCACATAAACGAGTGTGGGTGGATTCTGGTATCAGCGTCCCAATATGAATGTGCCCCCGACGTTGCAACCACCACCACTAGCGTCAGAGATGAACAAGCAAAGCGACACTAGGCGCCGGCCGAACAGCCAAAAGCTCACATCCGTCACCTTTCCCACCGTCTGATTACAGAGATGAGAGCCATCTGATGAAGGCAAACTCCCATGCGAGTAGATGTAGTTCTCGCATGCAGGCTCGATCCCAAAAAGTGGGATCGCCAGCACATGTTAAACCTCTCGTGCACCATCAGTCCGGGTCTCCAGCTGGATCATCGCCGGCTACCGCCCCCGTGGCACCATGTGGCAACCGGTACTTTGCAGCCCCGTCGCAGATCGTAGCACCTGCCGCTGCCGTAGTAGCACCGGCAATGTGGTTGTAGCATAACCGCACGCCGGTCACAGCACCAGTGGCCGCGGGTCATAGCACCGGCGGTCGTCGGTTGTAGCATCGCCGCTAATGCCGGCAGCTCGCATCTTCGGCCACCCTCGTCGCAACACCAACAGTTCCAGCATCTCCGCGCGCTTGTTCCAGCACCACTCGACGCCAGTTCCAGCACCGCTCACTACCGGTCACAGCACGGCTTGCTCACGCCCATAGCAGCGGTCGAAGCCGGTTCCAGCATCACTCTCCACCGGTTCAAGCACCACTCGCAATGAGTTTGTGCGTGTCGTCGCGGGATGCATGTGTACGCACGGCTACGTTGTGCATAAAAAAACTTTTTGCGCTTCAAAAGTTGCAAAGAAAATGAGCAGTACTACTATGAATTTGTGCAATATGTCTTGATTGCACCAACCATCGATTTACCCAACTGAAAAAATAAAATAGTACAAGTAGGTAGTGGTGTCAACCGGATCCGGCTACACAGAGTGAGGAGTATCATATACTAGTATCATGCATATGATACTAGTGTATGATACTACCTTCAGCATAATACTAGTTTATGATAGTACCTTCATAGTGCATACAACCAACCATGATACCGGCTAATGTCAGGGGCCTGACCTTGAGCAACGCCAGTGACTTTAGTCCCACTCCCACCTCGAATATGGGAGGAGGCTAGGACCTCCTTATAAGGGAGAGTCCACACACCCTTCAGGCCGGTCTTTTGGGATGTGGTGGGCTCTTCCTTATAGTGGAGTGTCCTTTGCGCACTGTAACCGTCCGAACATGTGCTAATGGACTGGAAGCTGGGCCAGGGTTGCTAACAAGTTGTATCAGAGCTGGGGCCCACGCCACACTGAGGGGGGCTTCAAGGGATGGGGTTCCAGGGACCTGACCTTGGGCAACGCCAATGCCACTAGTCCCACCTCGTATACGGTGGAGGATAGGACCTCCTTATAAGGGAGAGTGCCACACTCTCTTTGGACCGGTCTTTTGGGATGTGGTGGGCTCTCCGCTTGTAGTGGAGTGTGCAATCTGCACCGGAAACGTTCGAACGTATGCTGATGGACCGGGAGCTGGGCCTGGGATGCTAACAAGTGGTATCGAAACTTAGCCCCACGCCACTATGAGAGGGGCTTCCCTAGGGGGGTGGGGTGTCAGCGACCTGAACTTGGGCAACGCTAGACTTTAGTACCACCTCGGATACAGAAGGAGGCTAGGACCTCTTCTTATAAATATGAGTGCCACACACCCTTCAGACCGGTCTTTTGAATCATGGCAGGCCCTCTGGTTGTAGTGCAGTGTCTGATACGCACCGAAAACATCCGAATGTATGCCGATGGACGCAGAATTATCGTTGACAGCGAAGCTGCCTACCTCCCTACACCCACGACATTCAGTGCCCTTGGATCAATATTTCCTGACGTACGGCACCAACACCATGACCACGAGAGAGCATCAAAACAAATTAATTAACTTGGTTAATCTGTAATAGGAGCATTATTTAGTGTTTTTGGAACAAACAGAACAAAGAAAAAAGATCAAAATGAACTGGCACACGGAATTTGGTTTCTCTTGAGAAAAATATATGTGCTCCTATGAGAAAAACTCGTTGGGCGTGCATGAGCGGGCTAGCTCGGTTGTGCTTAGTTTCATTTCAGTCTAGCGTGCGTACGTATTATTAGTAATGGCATCCGATGCAATGCTGGTTTAAATTGCAGGTCCTGCTAATTTGTTCTAAAAAAAAACTACTATATATCTCGCTTTTGAAAACACAGGTCTCATCTTTCATTTTCCCACGAAAGTTTCAAAGTTTCATTATTAGTATGAAGTAACTTGGATATGCACAAATGAAGTCCTCCAGCATCTTCACCGCTTCCGGGGTAATAATCAGGGGCAATTTTGCTTCACATGGTGCAAATTCCTTATATCAAAGGTTTAAATAGCGGGCTATAGCCCTGGTCTAACTGTTTGATCATGATGTCGATAAAGAGTATTCATGTACAATTGTTTGGTAAAGTTATGAAATGGGCGGCTACAGCCCCACTATAACTGATTGGGCCGTCTATTTGTATACCCTAGTATTTAAAACTATTCTTTGTATGTGCCCCGCTGAGAAGCCACAAATAGACATGTTCTAAGTAAACTCAGCTGGACAGATCTAAAAAAGTTGGAGCTTTTGGGCAAGGCAACAAGTTCATTCAAGCTCAAATTTCAGTATATAGAAACTCGCCATTAGCAAGGAAGGACTCACCCTCACTCACACCCCCCAAAAATTATGGAATTTGTCAGGAGAAAATCTGGTATAACACACATACCGCTCCCAGAACGCCGCAATCAAGAACGAATAGCTCCCGGACTGCCGCTCAGGGCGCACATCAAGCAAAGGTCCTATCATTCCGATTATTGCAACCGTGTGGACATAATTACTTCCGTTCTTTTTCTTTTCCATTTTGATGATTAGTCGCATTTGCGGTGTGTCCGTATGGAAGCACGAGTGAACTGCAGATTCAGTTCGAGAAAATTTCTTAGATGCTGGCTTTTTATTTATTTTGTCCATCACCTGTATTTTGTAGCGTAATATCCAGCTGAGGTATTTTGCCCAATCAATGCCTAAATGCTTCTGAATTGAGGAGAGTATTTTGTATTATGATGCGCCGGGGGTAAGAGGATATTGACCTAGAAGTTGTCATGCCTGAGCTGGATGAAGAAGAAATTTTCATCTGAACAAGAGGTGCAACCCGTGAATAGCAATGAAGGGGAGATGCCCTCCGCCATCTACGTGGATGCATGCGAGCTCGGAGACTCCATCAACAACATGAATGAGCTCTCCAACCCTCTCCGAGACCACACCGAGTACATGAAATTTCACTTCTTCACGTGGAGCCACACATGGGCTCCACGATATTATCAGTGAGTGACACGAGATATCGAGGTTGGGCTTGCAAAAGGTTTCACATCTAAATCAAGATGTGATGATGAAATTTATTTGAATAAGTTGTATTGGGGATGTACTTAAGCTTGTGGAAAGCTTTGAAACACTCCCAAGTATGTAGTAGAGGCACACCGAGCAATACATAAAATTGGACTAAAGAACTCCAACATAGAAAATAAGCTATTCATGCTTTGCTTGGGGAAACCTTGCTCTCCTTATAAAAGCCTTGGATGATAGGCATTGATATAAAGCCATATGTCCAATGGTTGGTAAATAATTAAAAATATCTCCTTTATGTGGTTACTCCTCTGCTATGATGGGTCGGAGGCTATGAGAACCTTGGCAGTCACTAAAACAAATGGTGGATTTCCTTAGCCAACTCAAGGGTCAGAACGATACGAAGCAAAAGAAGGAGATTACATTCTAATTTTACTCCTGTGTTTAGATATGGATGAATGGAGATCAATTTGCAACAAAAAAAGAATTTTATTGCTCTTTTGAAAATCGGTCCCAAGATCAAGAATGTCATGTACAGTCAACACTGTTTGCTATTATAAAGTTCACGGAAATAAAGCATAAGGCTGTCATTCTGTCCTCAGAGACAAAATATCGTTTCATTGTCGCCAAGTATAGCAGCATTACACATTTACATATAAGATTGCTACCTCAGGCTAAAAATGAAACTCTTGCATGAAAGACCGGATTTGACACAAGATGAATGGCATTGGGGTTTTTTCAAATGAAACGCACAACACTTTTTTCAGTATCCAAACGTCAATCACACAAAGAACCTGTGCTCATGTCTTACCTCTTGTGTTTGTGCACACACACCCGTGTGCATTTAGTTGGTCCCCTAGAAAGGTTATCATGCATCACAAAAACAAAAGGCATGTCACATTATTCTTCCTCTCTCTAGACTATGGTACTTTGTGGTGTTGTATAAAGATTTTGGTTGCAATTAGACTGATACTCAGAGCTGGAGCTAAAATCACCCAGATGCACCACTTCAACATGCGGCAAACTTCCAACCACGATGTACACTGATAAAAGTGTGTTGCACATAGGCAGCCGAACATAATATAAGTTCACATTTGTTATTTGTGGGTCGCTTGAAAATGGTGCAAGCATCAGCCGAATTCTTAGGAGAAGAATGCCATCTTGAGGAACACGTGAGTGCTCGCTATGCGACGCCAACAATAGAATGCTATCCTGGCTCTCACAACAAATTTAGCCTCTATGGCCAACAGCTAAAAGAGGCCCACGACATCCCTTCCCAAAAGGCATACATGCTATGTCCCACACCCTACCGAAATGCCTTCGAACCGAAGCTATTGTTGGCTCGCTGCGGCAACATTTCTGCGCCCTAGTGCACAACATTAGTGTAGCATGATGCACATGCATACTATGAAAGCTAATCACCAAGTCAAAATAAATAAAAGCTAATTACTACTTGTAAATAATTTTGACCCTGATGCCTATGCACCAAGGAGTCTCCATAAGCTCCGCCCCATACGCTGTCATTGACTATAAACTATGTGTGAATGGGATGTGTATAAACGTGTAACCAGAGAATTAGTTTGAGGGAAGACGCCTCACAACAGGGCGATCGGCTCATATATATATGACTCGGTTACAAAGGCTTGGAAGCCAAGAAACAATCTACACGTATCAACAACAAATCGGGAAGATACGGTAGGTAAAAGACATGTCCATCTATACAAGATCTACAACAAATCGGGAAGATACGGTAGGTATAACAATGTGAACAAATTATATTGTGGCAATCAATAAGAAACAACAACCAATTCAGGTCAAACATTAGACCGTCACATATGTTCAGACCTACAGATATACCGTCTTGCCTTATGGTAAGATCGAGACAAAAAATCCAGCTCCTTACTCATTCCCTACTAGAAGTACAACAATTGGCCAAGAAAACCTAAGATTAGCATCCCAAGTTCAACTATGTACTAGCAGTGAGTTGCATAGTGCCAAAGAACCAAGAAACAATAAGGCAATGGAAGCACTCGACAAAGAGTAGCCAGACCTAACATTGTAATTCCTAATGATAGCCACAACTAATAACCTTCGAAAGCTAAGGAAATTAAATATTGCATGGACACTACAGGATTCAGTGCTTCAAATGATGATCCTGGAAGAACATCAACTGTTCCACCAGAAAAAAAATATAAATATATATATCCGACAAACCACAACAAAGCAAATCTTTGGCCCGGATTTTTCAGAAGGTGACAATCTGCTCTATCTCGCCCACTTGGCACACCATATCTGCAGTGCCCTAGACTTCTTGAATCCATGATTAATCTCATCCAAGTGTAACAGTACCTAACTGTTGCTTCCTCAAGATGGGACAAGAACGTGGTGCACTAGAAGCAGAAGGGCTCAATCGGTTAGGAAAGGTATGAGGCAAGGGGAGAATAGCTGATACAACGGAGTAGGCAAGATAGAGACGACCATGGAAAGAAGTACTTAGCGTGTGCTCTAGTTCAGGTGATCTGTCGGTATTTCCTGGTGCCTTTCATGTCCATACATATGAAAATCATATCCCTAACAAAAATAATGAACGACATGGAAGCTACAAATGCAAGGTGAGAAAGAAGTTATTGGTCTTTTTCAAAGGGAAAGGTGGCTACTTATAGAAGCCTTTTGATGCAGATGGTGACATGAAGTCATCACCCCCTGGTAGGTCAACAGATAAAACTCCTCGTTATGTGCTTGGTACTCCTCTATTATAGGCAAAGGCTATGAGCACTTTGAGAGTCCTTTACGTAAGTAATGAATTTCCTTTGGGTATCTTTAAGAGGATTTTTTTATATTGTAATGAGATCTATACCAAAATCAAGATGCACCTGGCCAACACATTCATCATTACAAAAGTCATATGGTTCTCATTCTGCCCAATGGAGTAAAACAACATTGCCAAATGCGAGTCCCTGGAACCCCAACGAGAGCTTTCCACAACCCAGACGAGAAAGCTTGATTATGTCGTACTCCCTCCGGTCCTTTTACTCGACATATAAGATTTCTATGAAGTCAAACTTCATAGAGATTAACCAACTTTATATAAAAAATATCAACATTTACAATACGAGACAATAAAAATTATAGACGTAACACTTTAATAGAGTCGACTAAAATGGATCATTCATTAGATGTATCACTTTAATATTATAGACACTGCTATTTTTACATATAAATATGGTCAAACTTTATGAAGTT
Source organism: Triticum dicoccoides (assembly GCF_002162155.2). Classification (NCBI taxonomy): domain Eukaryota; kingdom Viridiplantae; phylum Streptophyta; class Magnoliopsida; order Poales; family Poaceae; genus Triticum; species Triticum dicoccoides. The sequence continues at coordinate 13,537,399 of NC_041389.1, read as the reverse complement.
CGACTTCAGACAAATCATATATTCTGAGTAAAAAGTGCCGGAGGGAGTACCTTGTTTTTGTGTGTGTGATCCATTTTAGTCGTTCTTGCTTTAACAAAAGAATAACTCTGTGATACATGTACCATGCGTAGATGGTGGTCATCTCGTTATGGACATTAGGACAAGATACAAGGTGAGAATCACAAAAGGTGAATACTTGAGATATTAGGGTGGATAAAGTGGTCAGTGAACTAAACAGATTGAACATTAGAGTTAGAGCATCTCCAACAGCTGCCCTATTATAGGGCAACCGTTCCTTTTTATGCTTTTGGAGGCAAGAAAACGTCTCCAACAGCTACCCAAAAATGAAAATAGAGTTAAAAAATTTGGGCTGCCCAAAAACCGGGCATAGAGGATGCATATTTTGGGCACGAAGTCTGCTGCTCAAAACGAAAAACGGCTACATGGGAGAGGCCAACTGCCTCCTTTCCCTTTCCAATGCGTAGCCTCCACGGGGAACCACACGGTTGTGCTGCCGGATGGAGAGATCCGCCGCATCAACGCACTGCCTCTCTTTTCCCTCCCCCACCTTCAAGTGTCGCCTCTCTCTACTTCCCTTTCCTCTGCCGTCGCTGAAGCTCACGCACAGAGCTCTACCATGGCCACGGGTCAGCTTCCACTACGACTAACAACCTTGCCAAGCCCGCAGCCTTGCCCTACAACCTCACCTCGCCGTGCTCGTCCTAACTGCCAAGTGAAACAAAGCGAGGAGGCTAGGTGGTGACGAACACGCTCTGTCTCTCTGGTTAGGTCATCGCCCCGTCTTTTTCGGATTCGATAGCTTCGCCGCTCCCCGGACGCTTTCATGCTCTGAAAGTCGGCGGCGACATGCTTCGTGGCCTCGCACCCGAGCGGCACGGTGCCCCTCCGACAACACATATGTGTGCCTTAGTGGCCCTGCTGTGTATTGCGTGCTAGCTCGACCAGAGCGGCACTGAATCGGCACTGCACAACGAGCTGGAACATGAGCCCTGGTTAAAAGCAGGAGCAGAGTCGTGCGGGAGTGCACACGTCCAGTAGCCTGAGGGGTGAGGAGACATGCGGAAGCGCATGTGTCAAGCGGCCGTCGTGCGGGAGCGATACCGTCCGGAGCTCGAAACAAATTATGTACCATGCAAAAAAAAAGAATTTTTTAAAATTTTCTCTTATTTGTTTTGATTTTTTTTCCGTGCGAGTGCAGATGAGCGTGGGCTCAGAACTGAATTATCGGTGTGGCTTTTGTTTTTTGGGCGGACGTTGAAGATGTGGTGCCCTATTTTATGCAGTTGTTGGAGGCATCACTTTTTCATGCAAAAAGAAAATCACTTTTTTGTGCCCTAAATTTACTCCAACAACTTTTGTTCTGACTGAATGAAAGCTAGGAGTTAATGTCGTGCTGACAGGAGTGAGGTTCCCTGTCCCGTTTCCTATTTGCTGCTTATAGTGCCACTTATAGGGCAATTGGTAATGGGCGCACAACTGTAGTACGTACATGGCCGGCACATGTAGGGGGCATGCTTTGTTTTTTCCGAATGTAACCAGCCGGCTTTGTAAGCTCCTAGAAGCTTCCATCCAATTTTCAAAAGCTTCTAGAAGCTTCCAACCATTATTAAGTTTTTGTATGTTTTTTGCTTTTCTTCTTTTCACTTTTTCCTTTTTTCATATTTTTTTATTTTTTTATTACTCCATGCATATTTTTCAGACTCATGAGCTTTCCCAAATTGTTTTCAAACTAATGAACTTTGTTAATTTTTCTCAAAACCGCGAACATTATGAAAATTCACGAACATTTTTAACTTTTCAAAAAAAAATCAAGTTCATGAACTTTCTATAAATCTGCAATGAAGTTTTTAAAATTCGCGAACATTCTTTCAAATCCACTAACCTTTTTCAAAATCCATGAACTTTGTTGAAATGCACAAAGTTTTTGATGTGTGTGAACATTTTTAAAATTCACGAACTTTTTACAAATGTGCAAACCTTTTGCAACTTCATGAAAAAAAACATGCAAAAACAATCAAATTCATGATTTGTTTCTCAAAATCACCAACCTTTATCAGTTCATGAACTTTTTTTATAAATCCATTGAAAAATTACTTCATATTATTTACAACAGTATTATAAATGCCGGCAGGTTTCTTTCCTACCAGACCAACAGCAGAAAAAAAAATCAGAAAAAAGACTAGTTGGCGAAGGGAGTGAGCGAGCGGCCGATCCAGCTGGCGCGAGATGGGTCCGCAACTCACTTGCATGAGCGTGGGGGGATGCTTGCCATGTGCGACGGGTGGAAACAAAATGAAACCAAATACCCAGTCAGAATGTGAATGTGAATAGGCCCAGCCCGCATGGGCTCGATGTCGCAACCGCCATAAGCGTTACGAATGAGCAAGATACATGCTGGTTTTCTCTCTTGCGTAGGTATTGGGCCCGCCCATTTCTTCTTCTCGCTCGGAATTGATCGTTGGCTCCTCGGTCGCTCGTTGTACTCATTCGGTCCAGTTTTCTTCCATTTTTTGCTGATTTTTTTATTTTCTTTTGTTGTCTTGATGATTTTCTTTGTTTCTTTATGGTTTTCTTTTGGTCCAGTCAAATTTGAAAAAAGTTCACCGTATTTGGAAAAAAAAAGGTTCACCGAATTTGAAAAAAGTGCATCGAAATTGAGAAAAGTTCATCGAAATTATAAAAAACAACAAATTTAAAAAACATCAAATTTGAAAAAAGTTCATGAATTTATAAAAAACTTCGTCAATTTAGAAAAAGGTTCACGAAATTTATAAAACGGTGTATTAAAGAAAAAAAAGAATGAGAAAAAGGAAAAAGAACAAACCAAACTGAATATAAGGAATATAAGAAGAGAACAGAACTTTCTTTGCAGTACCGTGGTGATGGCCAGGTGGTTAGTGCGTACCGGTTGGATAAGAGAGGTTGAGTGGTCGAATCCAGGTGGCCGGCCCAGTGCGGGGCGCTGCAGGGCCAGTTTGCAAAATACACGTTAATGGGCACCTGCATCGCCAAATAGGGTTTGCCGTGTCGCTACGTGAGACATAGGCGTGCCCCAACCATAAAGAACCCAAAGTCTACGTACTTGTTGGCCTCTTGGCGCTGTCACTCCTCTCTTTCTTACCCCTCAAAAAACAAAGGAGGCTGATAGGCGCCGGTCGACCGGCCCAATTTCGGCCGGTCGCCGCGCGGCCGTACAATTTAGTTTCCTGTGGTCGCACCATTAGAACCCATTACACGTCATCGTCTTCTTTTCCTTCCTTGACTCGATGCTAGTCAACGCAGACCATGGCACCACGCATTACACGGTCTCATGCCACCGCTCGTCGCTGGAACAAGACGCCGTTCATGGCACCACTTGCTTCCCCCGCTGCTGCATCCGCCCCAGATTCGAATCGCTGGCGAGCCTACTCACAACGCTGCTAGAACCCCGGGGAAAAGCCCACTTGCAGCACATCCACACACAACACCTGCATCCACCTCTGACTAGCCGCAGGGGTGATGCCTCGCCACTGCCTCATCCGAAAAGGCTGCTCGCAGCAGCAAGGGGCGTGTGTTGTCTCTGGCGCTGGTGGGTGCCGGTTGCAGCACCCATCGTCGTCTCCCATCATGTGCTGGATCCAGCAAAAATTGACGCCAGTTGTATCATCCACGATCACGGATGTAGAAAAAAAACGTCGCCCCTGGCAAAAAGTCTCATGCTAGTTCTAGCATTCCCCATCGCCAAATACAGCAAAAATCCAAGGACGGTTGCAATATATATTTCCGCAGGTTAGCCGACACGGACAGAGCAACTCCAAAAATGGTCGGTTCCAGCAAATTCCATCGCCGGTTCCAGCAAAACTTGTCGCCGGTTCCAGTGAAATTCGACAAATGTCGAAGCAAAAATCACCGGTTACGCAAGTTCTCCAGCAAATTCAGAAACCGGTTCCAACAAATTCCATCACCGGTTCCAACAAAAATTGTTGCTGGTTCCATCAAATATGTCGCAACAAAAATCAACACCTGTGCGGGATCCCCAGCAAAATCAGACACCGGTTCCAACAAAAATCATTGCTGGTCCCAGTAAAAATTTGGCCGGTTGAATCAGCGGTATGGCCTGGGCATAAAAAAGAGAGCGCCCCGTCTTCCTTGCCGCAGCCCACAGCCACCGGTGCCTCCTGCTTGCATCAATGACCTGAGGGCATTCCGGCAAGGCGGAACCGCTAGCAGCCCCATGCATCAATCGTCGGGCCATGGGGGAGTGTGTGACGCCCTCTGTAGATGCAGCATCTAGAGACAACTTCGAAGCAGGGGAAGGGAGAGAGATGCTCGCATCAATGGGGGAGGGAGGTCTCGCGGATGTAGGCTGTCGGATTCCTCAACAGCGGTGAGCTCCAAATGCGGTGGTGAGGGGACATGCACTCCGCGCCATGGCCAGAACAGAAAAAAGAAGAGAGCAGCGGAGGAGAAAAAGGATGCGAGGCCAAGCGAAGGAGATAAGGGTCAGCATGGGCCCAGCTTGGCACGTGGACGCGGTTTGCGTGGTTCCTATGCGTGATGGCGCCACACTGTCGATGCAGCCGGCCGAAGTTTCGGCCGGTGCCCGTCTACAAGTGTTTCCCAAAAATAAACTCCTCTCTTTCTTGCATGCATGCCCAGTTAATCGACACGTGGGGTTGGTGATCATACTTACTCTTCCAACGCACTAATTTATTACTCCCTCCAATCTAAATAAGTGTCGTAATTTAAACTAAAACTATGACACTTATTATGGATTGAAGGAAGTAATAATTTTTCATGACTAGAAAGTGACTCGTATATGGGACATCGAGTCGATCAACAAATGGCATGTATATTTACAGAAAGCAAAATACTGGCATATAACGTCATGTATATACCACACCATCAAGACTATGAAACAACATCGGACCGGATTAATTACAACATGCCATCAAGACTATGAAACAACATCGGACCGGATTAATTACAACATGCTTTTACTTTTACCAGCAAAAGAGCCAGTGCATTGCAATGGCAGGAACAAATACAACACACCCGTAACCCAATAACCATGACTCAAGACCCCAATAGGACCACGTCTATTATTTCAACACATGTTGCTTCTAGAATATGCCTCCGATGACGCCTCCATAATCGTCCAAAGATTTCATCCCTCGCTCGATCCCATCTGTGCTTTCACTTATCCTCCCCTTCCCACCCACGCCGGCCGATGGTGGCCTCAATGCTCACACAATCACATTACGTTGAATGTCGTCAATCTTAAGGTCTCTCTGTCTATCTTTCTCTCGACACAAGTTGAGAAATCTGTTATTTTTCCTGTGAGGTTTTGATGAGCCGTGCATGCGTGGTTATAGATGGTTTCTTTCGTCTCCAATCTTGTTTTGCCGAGGTTTCATTTTCAATCCGGATCATGTGCTATTTATTAAGGTTGGACCCTTAATAGCATTTTAAAAATGTTTAACAAGTAAAATAACATCGTATTCACATTATACCAATTTTCCTAATCAAATTCCATACATGACATATTAAATTTGGAGTTAGGGTTTAAAAGGGATGCATATTCATAGAAAACCTTTGATATGGACTGCAAGTCGATTAACCCAAATATCATTGAGATTGCTCTTTCCCCTAGCGGCGTCTAGGGTTTCCATGTCCTCCCTGGCGATCTAATCGCGAGATAGTCTCTACCCATTACGCCTCGCATCCCCTATCTAGGGTTTCCCCGTCCGCATCGAGGGACGTCTCCCCCAACCTCGCAGCGATGGAACCGGCTGCGGACGCACAGTCCGGTACGAGCGGCGGCAGCGGTGCTGCCATGAGATCCGATCTTGATGAGTTCATGGAGCAATTGAACTTGGAAGATGAAGTCTTTGATGATCTGGTAATTTATGAGAACGACCCAGTGGTCAATGAGAGCGTCAGGTGGCTAGCCCTAGCTAGGGTTCACACGGACAAAACCTTCAGCCCGACGGCCTTCTACAAGGAAATGCGGGCGGCGTGGAATCCTGCACAACATGTGAATTTCCGTACGGTTGGCCCGAACCTGTTTGTTGTTCAGGCTGCGTGTCTCGGTGACTGGGAATGGATGATCGAACAAGGCCCATGGTTGTTGAGGAACTTTTTGGTGTTGATGTGTCCCTATGATGGTTTCACGAAGGCAGAGGAGGTGCCTATGGTGTATATGCCAATCTGGCTCCAGGTCCACAAACTCCCGGAGGGTTTCTGTAAGAAAGGCACTGTTGAACATCTGCTTAGGAACTCAGGGACGATATTGGAGATGAGATTGAACGGAAACACACGCGGGGATTATGTGAGAATTAGGGTACGCCATGATGTGCGTCAGCCACTAACCAAGTTCGTCAGTATTGTAAGAGGCAAGGAACGTCAGGTTTTCCTGGTGCGCTATGAGAAACTCGCTCGATTTTGCAGTGTCTGTGGCATCATGGGCCATGAGTTCAAGGAGTGTGGTACCGGGATCCATGAGGAGAAAAACAAGAAGTATGGCGCGTGGCTATATGCTGATGGCCCTAATAAGCCATGGCCGGAAGGTACTAATCGGGGGAGTAAACGGAAACCTGACTACACGCCCACCCGTAGGAACATGACACAAAAGCCTGTTGACCCTGAAACTCTAGACACAGCTTAAAGCCCGTTGAAGGCCTCCCATACAGTCATGCAAGTTGATCCATCTGTGAGGAAGAGACTTGTGATGGACGAGGCGGGTACGGTTAACAGGACTGGGAGCACCATGGTCCCTTCTGATGTTCTCACGTTGACCCTTGGGAAAGGGGAAGAGGGAGATGATGTTCATTCACCAACTAGTAGTTCGGGCAGTAAGCGAGCAAAAAATGGCTTTGAAGATGGTTCTGATGTTCGATCGGCGGCCTCCCTCGAGGAGGACCGCCGGGTACAATGAGTTCTCTAGTATGGAACTGCCTGGGGGGGGGGGACCGCCGAACAGATTGCGAGGTTTTCGCCCTCTGCAAAGCCAATTCCCCGGGGCTGGTTTTTCTTTCTAAAACTAGACAAGCCTCAAGCAAGAGGGAGAAGATCAAGTATAGATTGCAGATGAGAGGATTTGCGGGCGTATCCAGTGATGGGCTCAGTGGGGGCCTGGCCCTCTACTGGGACAAAAATTTACAAGTAACAATTTTGGACGCTTGTGCACGGTATATAGACGAGTGGATTGTAGATTGAGCAAATGATAAGACATGGAGGACGACCTATGTGTATGGAGAACCACGGGTGGAGAACAGACACCATATGTGGAGCGCTTTGTCAAATCTACGCGCCACCTCCTCGGAGCCGTGGTTAGTGTGTGGGGATTTTAATGAAGCAATGTGGCAACATGAACACCTATCTCTTACGCAACGGTCTGAGAGTCAAATGCAACAGTTCAGGGATTGTCTACTAGCTTGTGAATTAATGGACTTGGGGTTCTCTGGGATCCCGTATACATATGATAATGGTCAAGTGGGCAACAGGAATGTCTGGGTTCGGTTGGATAGAGCATGCGCTGATGAAGCATGGAAGGATATGTTTCCCTTTACTCATATTGATCATCTAGCGTCGTCTTGCTCGGACCATTGTCCGTTGATGGTTCGGTTATCACATATGGAACCGCCTAAAAACAAAACTACGGCCAGATATGAGATCATGTGGGAACGACATCCGGCGCTGGCTTCGGTTATCGCGTACCGGTGGGGGCAAAGCAAGCCGGGTGGTACTCTTAGTGCCATCAGGGATGCTCTTAAGGAGATGATGGCGAAGCTGCGTTCGTGGAGTAAGGAGAACTTTGGTCATGTCACGTCTGAAATTGAAAAACTCCGGCGACAGCTAGCTTGTTTGCAACTCCAAGACTCGGACAGAGCCTTGATAAAACAGAAAATGTACCAGTTAGATGAATTGCTCTATAGAGAAGAGATGTTATGGTTACAGCGGTCAAGGATCACGTGGTTAAAAGTGGGAGAGCGGAACACTGCATATTTGCACCGACGGGCGGTGTGGCGAGCGCTCCGGAACTACATCCAGCGCCTGTGTCAAGCTGACGGTTCATGGTGCTCAGTACCGTCCGATATGGAGCGCATGGCGACCTCATATTTTCAGGAAGTTTCACCAAAGACCTGACACTTACACCTACAGGTGTGCTTGACGGTATAGCTCCTTGACACAGGGCATGAATGATATGTTGTGTGCGCCCTTTTCAGAGGAGGAAGTGTCTAATGCTTTGTTTCAAATCGGCCCGATCAAAGCGCCTGGTACGGATGGCTTGCCAGCTAGGTTCTTCCAGTGCAACTGGGCTGTTTTGAAGACGGGTATTATAGTTGTGGTTTTGTATTTCTTTAAGTCAGGAGTAATGCCAGAGGGAGTGAATGATACGGCCATCGTCCTTATTCCAAAAGTTCCTCATCCAAAGGAACTGAAGGATTTTAGACCGATAAGTCTATGTAACGTGCTGTATAAAATCGTGTCTAAGTGCTTGGTCAATCGTTTGCGATCGCTGTTGGGTGAGTTGTTCTCAGAAAATCAAAGTGCATTCATTCCTGGAAGGCTTATTTCGGATAACTCTATCATAGCTTTTGAGTGCATCCATCATATACAAACTATGAAAACAAACAGTCCAGCTGTTTGTGCTTACAAGTTGGATCTCTCGAAAGCATATGATCGTGTAGATTGGGAGTTTTTGGAGCAAGCCCTAATTAAATGGGGATTCTCGATGGAGTTGATTTCATGGATAATGGCCTGTGTGAAGTCTGTCGAATACTCTGTCAAGTTCAATGGAAAGTTACTGGAGTCATTTTCACCATCTCGGGGACTAAGGCAAGGTGACCCCATGTCCCCCTTCCTCTTCCTGTTTATAGCTGACGCTTTGTCCTCTTTGTTATCCAAGTCAGTTAATGAGGGAGAATTGAAGGGGGTTTCGATCTATCGTGGAGCACCAGTCATATCTCATCTATTGTTCGCGGATGATACTATGTTATTGTTTGAAGCGACGAGTCACCAAGCAATCACTGTAAAAGGTTTGTTGAACACTTATGCCAGAGCGACGGGTCTACTTATCAACCCCGAAAAGTGTTCCATCCTTTTTTCAGACAATTGTGCTGAGGCGGTGGTAGAAGAGATGAAGGGTATTTTGGAGGTGACACAGCAAGTTTTTGAGCCTAAGCACCTGGGCTTACCTGTACCAGAAGGAAGAGTTCATAAAGGGCAATTTGAGACCGTGCAGGACATGCTTAGGAAAAGACTGGTTGATTGGGGTGAATAATACGTCTCATCGGGGAATAAGGAAATTTTGATTAAGGCGGTGGCACAAGCAATACCAACTTATGTGATGAGTGTCTTCCGCCTGCCGGCGTCTGTGTGTGATGATTTAACAAGGTTGATGAGACAGTATTGGTGGGGAGTGGAGAATGGCAAGAGGAAGATGGCCTGGCTCAGCTAGGAGAAGATGACCTTACCCAAGGATATGGGGGGCATGGGGTTTAGAGACATGTGTGCCTTCAACCAGGCGTTACTCGCAAAACAGGCTTGGAGATTACTGCACAGCCCGGACAGTCTATGTGCTCGCCTACTACGGGCAAAGTACTACCCAAACGGTAATCTCTTGGATACGGTATTCCCGTCCAGCTCTTCTGCAGTCTGGAAAGGAATCACTCATGGCCTGGATCCATTGAAAAAGGGCTTGATCTGGAGAGTTGGAAATGGCACGATGATTAGAACATGGAGGGATCCATGGATACCCAGGAGGCATGATTTCAAATCAATAACTCCAAAAAGAAACTGTAGATACAATTGGGTGGCTGATTTTTTGGAGGATTCAGGAGCATGGAATATAAACAGGCTACGACAATATTTTTAGGAGATGGATGTATGTGAAATTTTGAAGATTCGGACCTCGCCTAGAGGAGGGAAAGATTTTTTGGCATGGTTCCCGGAGAAGAGTGGATGCTTTACGGTTAGAAGTGCTTATCGTCTCGCTTCTTCAGATGGGCAAGCAGGACTTGGATCTTCTAGTGCAGCTCCTGATGGGCATCGGGCGATCTGGAGGCGTATTTGGAACTCTAACTTGCCCCTGAAGATGCGCATAATGGCCTGGAAAGTGGTGTCCGGGGCTTTAGCCACCAATGCATCCAAGAAGTACAGACACGTTGCTACTCGGGACACCTGCCCGTTGTGTGGCTCAGAGAAGGAGTCCAGCTTCCATGCTCTTATCACATGCGGTCATGCGCAATCGTTGTGGACTCAAATGCGCCAGGTTTGGGCTTTGCCAGACAACTGGGTGCTCAAGGACACGGGAAAGGACTGGCTTCTTAATATCTTGCTAAACTGTGACGATGCAATGAGGGACTGCACTATCATGCTCTTGTGGAGAATCTGGCCGGTCGCTGCAATGATTTCACACACGCTAAGGCAATTCCGACGATCTTCAGAGTTACATGTCCTAAATACAGCTAGCCAGAAGGTATACAACTGAAGAAATAATCAAAGGTAAAATGTCAACTTTGGTTTCTAACCGAGCTACTGCACAAACACCTGCACCGGTGTTGCCACGGCCAAGACCTCCGCCTGGACAGACCGCCTTGTCTGTCGACGGAGCTTTCTCGAAGCTGATGGATCAGCAGCAGCGGGGATGGTGTTGAGAAGAAGTGACGGTAGCGTCATCTTTGCGGCGTATCGGTGTATTTTCAACTGCAATGACGCCCTAGAAGCTGAACTACATGCTCTACTGCAAGGCTTGGCCCTTGCTAATGAGCACTGTGAGGGCCTGTTATTGTTCAAACCACTGCTGTATGGCTAGGTAGAGGTCCACCATGTGTGGAGGAACTATTGCCTCTGGATTGTAACCCTGTGATCTTGGAATAAAATCTCGTTTACCCTCGCAAAAAAAACCCAAATATCATTGGGTTTTCTTTGAAAGCGAATATCTAAATTAAATCTGGACTGTGGGTCGATTAAAGGAAACATTAGCGGATCTTCTGCAAAATCAAAAATCTGACCTAAAATTGAAACATTAGCGGATCTTCAAACATTTTTCTGCAAAATGTGTGATAGAAGGGCTGAAGCCTTAACCAGGCCCTAACCTACACAGGCCATGAACTAGGGCGTGGCCACAACACTTTTGTTGATTGTAGCTGCATCAACTACTGTTCACTACTGTTTAATAGAGTAGCTAGAGGTTGGCCTGGGGCGTTGCTAATTTGTGGCTACGCAGGTGCCCACGAGGAAGCGTGATTCGACTACCATGAGCGTGTAAGCATGGATATGCTTAATTCCCGGTGTCTCCTATTCTCGTGCCTATCAAATCCATATCTCTAATGTGCATTGACATGACAAATAATGCACTGAGATATCACTAGACAGTTCTAAGGTAGAAAGGCAAAATGAGAAATAAGCAATTTGCGGTTTTCAATGGTGAGCATACCTCCCTATAAAATACCTATGTGGTAGGCAGTAACATGAACCCATATGTCCTCTAGTAGGCCAAGAGATAAAGTACCGTTGGGTAGCTCACCGACTATGAGAGCTTTTATCACAAATGGTAATTTTCCTTTTTCTAAAGAAATGTTTTATTTCTATTTCTAACCTTGTACGCAGATCAAGATAGCACTCCTAGTAAACACAGTCAACTGTAATGGAAGTCAAGAAAATAAAGTACAATGGTTGTCATTCCGTCTTCAGAGAGCAAATAATGAGCCATCAAGTATAACAACGTCACATGAATATAAGATCGGTGACCCCATGGAACTTTTAGGTATCAAAGCATGGAGTAACTTGAGGTGGTCTAGCTTGAAAAAAATCGCATGAGACATACAATGTGTGTTCTTGTCACTGACGCTGGATATACCATCGTTAGCATTAGGACAAGGTAAAAGGTGAGAATCTCAAAGCGACTGATAATGTTGTTCGTGAACCATTTGGCGCTTAGCCATCCAGGGAGTGAATAAAGCAAAGCAACCCAGAGTTAACGTTGGATGGGGCCCGTCATACCACACATGAACACAATTCTACGACCATGCGATACGTGGAAACGGAAAGAAACAGAATGCAAGGCCGATTCCCATGTCCACTTGTGTAATGTCACAACAACCATCAAGAGGCATGCACGGAGGAGGCACCGCTAGTGGAGAATTCCGGTTAGCTAGCCTGTTGATAGGCTGAACCCCGAATTAGGTCAGTAGGTGGGCAACGGGAATGTGGGAACGGTTAACGCCGGCGAGGGGGGATGTGGGAACGGTTAACGCCGGCGAGGGGGGGGGGGCGATAAAGAACATGTACAGTTATTGGCATTTTTATTTTTGGATCCACCCCACACTATTCACAACTTGAGTAAAATAAAAGACATACATGTGCTTATTAATTATTTTGAAGGGCATGCATATGTCCCTTGCGCTCATCTATCATTTTTCTTCGTTAACATCAGAAGCTTCTTGCTTCCATTCGATGACTTGCGATGGCAATGGGAAGCAGGAGTGTACACCATAATCTTGCTGACCTATCGATAGTTCTCGACGCTTTCTATTCTCATACCTATCAAATCATATCTATAATGTGCAAATGCGCAACAAATAACACATGAAAATATGATGGAAAATTACAAGATAAAAAAGTAAAATGAGAAACCAGCAAGGGGAGGCATTGCTCCTTATAAATGGCTTGGATGGTAGGGCATGCCCTGAAGTCAAATGTTGTGTGGGTCAAGAGCAGAAAATCACTTTAACTTATTTTGCGGAAATCCCTTTTGGAGCTCGGCCTCCAGTGAGGCCTTCAAATTCAAATTTGAAATTCCATCGGAATTCATATTTTTACATTTCAGAAAAATCTGAAAAAAAAAATACAGATATACATGAAGGCATAACACACATGTGTGTAACTTTTCAGTTCAAAATACATTAAAAATGAGGGCTGTGCAAAAAAGACAAATCTGGGGCTGTTTAACACATGATACTATTCATCCTCCAGACCATGAATTTGTCTTTTTTGTATAGGCCGCAACTCAAGATATTTCATCATGAATTTTTACACACATGTGGGTTACATCCTTACATACATGCATATATTTTTTTCAGAATATTTTGAATCATAAAAGTTTGAATTTGATTTTTTTTTAAATAAAGGCCTCCATGGAGCTCGGCCTGCAAAACGCCTATCTCCTTCTTTTGTCGCAAATCCCTTTAACTATGAGCTCATTCCTCGTACAGGTCACCAATTATGTGCACTTTCCCAATCCTATAAAAACGATGAATTATAGTAGTCTTCTAGAGGAATATTTTTATTACTCTCTAAACTCCATACCAAAATCTCGACAATGAACTTAGCATTATAGTTTTTCATTACCAATTGCAAGGAAATAAAGCCAAACAGCCGTAGTTTGGGCCCTCAAGAAAAGGTGTAAAATAAGTAGAGTCATCACCAAGTATACCAGCATTGCAGCAACTCAAGTCCGAAGAACTACACAACATTAGTTCAAATTCAAATGTTATCCACACGGATAAAAATGTATCATGTCATACCACTTCTTCTCTCTGGCGCGCGCACTCACTCACATGTGCCATTTTAGAAGATCTTGCTCGTCGCATGACCCACATATCATGTATAGGCGATGGTCACCCCATGGTCGAAATTAGGAAAAAAATTGAGGTGCGAATTACTAGAAGGTGGATAAAACAGTGTAGTTGTGGATTGAACTGATCGAGGTTAGCAGCTCCGGATAGTTATCCCTGCAACCCTAGCGCTAAGGTCCTCAATAGAGAAAATACAAAAAGGCGCACCAGAACCAGAGAGCTTCTTGTGCCTGGCTCTCATTTTCGCCACCAAAGCTTCTCCTGTGATGACGTGTTGCACCTCTTGATCGCCTACATTTGTTGTCTAACAGGATGGCGTGCTCTGGTGGACCTGCAAGATAGGATGGCCCTAGACATTCGGCGAGGGAAACATGCTCTTAGGCCGGACTAGCGGGACTACCTAGCGGATATATAGGTGACCCTATTACATAAAAGGACATCTAATTAACACAATACTTTTACAAGCAGTATGTAACTAACAACCTTGACAACCACATCTAGCTTGAGAGAATGCTTAACACATAATCCTTAAGAACCAGGCCAGCATTTGAGGCAACCAGTGACAACAACCACAGCCATCTGGAAGCAGCTTCGTCACGGAATGTGGTCAATGAATAAGAAACGCTCTTTAGCGCCTTTGTTGATCATTGAACATTAGCATTCTCTCGAAATTTCAAATATGGATGGATTGTCACGATTTGCGTCCACCCATTAATGAGAATGGGTCTACCTGTACAGGAAATGGAGTAGGTTGACACCACTTGTTCTGACCAAGAACAAGCCTGATTCAACTATACCGCGGCAGCAATTCAGGAATAACGACATGACGGGGTAATATCTGTTGCAAGAAGAAGAGAAATTGTCACACTGTTTATCGGTAGGAGATATGGAGCTACATACATAACGGAGATGAGTGCTTTAATATTCGTGTTTTTATAAGAAGAGAAATTTCAAATATTGACTTTCTAATGCGGCAACCTAGAGTGCTTTAATATTCGTGTTTTTGATCCAACGGATGTTGGGTAGTTCGCCAGGGAACGTCAAAAATCTAATGTTCACAGATAACATTTCTGAAATGTATACATACTACCCCATCCCTTACTTACTCTGCATATTAGCTTTGTCTAAAGTCAGATTTTATAACTTTCGTCAAGTTTGTACAAACATATATTAACCTATATGCCACCAAATCAATACCATTAGATTCTTCATTGAATATATTTTCAAATCATGTAGATTTGTTATTGTAAATATTTATATTGTTCTGAACAAACTCGGTCAAACTTTATAAGTTTGACTTCGGTCAAAGCTAATATCCGGAGTAAATAAAAATAGGAGTACGTGTTACTGTTGCAATCTCTCTGGTGATCATGCACGGCAGCTTGCTTTAGTCTTGCAAGAAAACAGTACTGTCGGTGTACTTCGATTCAAGTTTTCATTTATCAGAAGAAACTCTTAGCAGCTCGGTGTTAACTACTGGGCAGATTTGCAGCTCCACAAAGCTGAGCATAAAGTGCACATTCGGTGAACAGTGCGTCCGATGCTATGCTCCATTCACCTACGATCTCAAACAGTAGTGTCGGTGTACTCTGATTCTTTCCTGGATACGTAATCCTACACGGCCAGAAATAAACACAAAAGAGCACTGCTAAGTAAAATTTCTTGTCCATCCATCCATCCCTCCCGTATCGAACTCAAATAGACAAGTAGGATCGAATTAATGCCGGCGTGCGACGCCTTTGCGTTGCTTGACTTGCAAGCTATTCAATCTGTTGTCCAGCACCTGGTACTAGCATCAGTTCCTCCTTTTCTCCATATCTCTAGAGTAATAGAAATAACAATGATAATATCGTTAGCATCTTCAGGTCGTGCGTTTTAGTTTCTTTAAAAAAATAGTACTTGATTTTGTGTAGTCTTACTGTATTTTTTTTAAAAGGAGGAAGACCCCTGGCATCTGCATCTAGACGATGCATACAACCATATTATTAATTATTAACACAAGACCTTACAAAGTCATACAATAGTAAGACTAAAGGCACCATCTAAGAAACATATGCCGCTACTCCTATCCAGTTGATGAAGAGACGCTAATAGTCTGGGCCTAATACCAAACAGAACTCGCAGCCAAACCTAACATCTAAGACCTAAGGTCCCAATCAGGACGCCTGCCGGGTATGGGCACCAACCAGTCCGGCGTGCTCCTCAACTAGGACGTCTGCCGGGTATGAGGCCGCCGCAGCCACCTGCCACCAATCCATCTTCAGAGCTGTACAACTGCATCTACCTTGCCCGGTCTAGCTGCCGTTGACGCCACCACGACGCCAGACAGCGTCACCCTCCTGCGTGAGTCCATCTCTGCGCATCGGGCGCCGAGTCTCCATTGCGCCACGCCGCCGAGATCCGCCATCATCAATGGGCAAGATAAATCACCGCTCCTTCTCTTGTCCCCTCCAACCAGCACTTGCTTCAAAACGATGCCCCCAGGAGGGAGAACGACACCGAAGGTGCCGTCATCGTCCGATCCGGTAGACCCAGATCTAGGGTTTCCCACGGAACTTCCCGATCAGGTTGACGTGGCCTGCAACGACGATGCCTCAAGAAGGAAACAACGTTCGAGACGCCGCCATCGTCCGCCAAGACCGCAGTCAGGCGCGATTTTCACCGGAAGCCACGTCGTCCCGATCTCGCGGCTGGCTGGAACCTAGCGGAACCTCGCCATGAAGACGTATGGTGCCGTCGGAAAGCCGGTTGAGGACCTCCGGCTGTCCCACCCCGGCCCCATCATGCGCCGCCGACCGGCCATAGCCGAACCACGACGGATCTGGCCGGGACGCCAGATCCACGACCACCGTCGCCGCCCATCGCATTGCGGAGAATCCCACCGGAGGACCTCGCTAGCCCTGGGTTCGCCGGCTGCCGCCACACAGCCAGGACGCCGCCGTGGCTGCCTCGCGAAGACCCCGCACGCGGCGCGCCAGCCGCCTGATGGGAGATCCGTCGCTTCCCTCCTGCCCTAGCCCTTTAGGCGTCAGGCGCTGCCACCACTGCGGCCAGTGCCGGCGGCAGAGATCTGCCTCGCGTGGAGGCTGGCGGCACGAGGAGTTAGGTTCCCCTGGCGTCGCCCTGAGTGGCGGCGCGAGGGGGTCGCGAATGTGAATGTGGATTTCTGTAGTCTTATTGTATAATGGAATGAATTTCCATGTCTTTATGATGGAGCGTATTGTGTCACACTTTCTCCAGTGATGAATCATACATTTTAAAGCTTGTGCTTTCTGATTCAGTTATACCACAATGAAGACTTTCCTCTTATAGGCTAAATAAGTAGTGTGCAATAATCCAATCTACTCATTTGTGATGTTTTGCCCTCTTTTGTGACCAGCTCGGAGTAACAACACTTACAGTACTTATGTGATGTTTTGCCCTCTTTTGTGACCAGCTCGTATGTTTTAGTCGGTAGACTATGAACAAGTCTGTGAGCGATATCAAGGCTATTCAGTTCTTAAAAAAATATCAAGGCTATTCAATCTATATTGCTGGGGCAGATAGGTTGTGGTTTAACAAAAAGATTGAACTACTAATGATTGTGCTAGTACTCTCTCTGCATGGGTTTACAAGGCTCATTTTGATTCGTCCAACTAAGTCAAACTTTTCTAAATTTGACAAAATTTATCAACAATTGTCTTAATTAGGCGTCCCACCTGGAATGATACAGATCGCCTGGCCATGCGCAAAACTTAACAAGAGGTGCTCGATGTTAGAATATAGTTTGGGTTTAAAGATAGAGATAAGGAGTAGATCGAATAGGTTTAAACAATGTATTACTTATTTTGTACTCCAAGCCTCTATCCCCTCGTGTATTCTATATATACCCCATATGATGGTCAGATCAATACATTCAACAACACAATATTCATCCATCCTATAGTTTTCCACACTCGATAATCTCATCAGTGGAGCAGCAGACACATGGCAGATAACCCTAAATCACAAAACCCTAATACATAGGTCATGCCTCAAACAAGCGTTTCTCTTTGTGAAATACATCGTCGTTGGTGGAGTTCACTACTCGTTCATTCCAAAACTTGGGATATAATTTGATTCATTGAGACAAACCTTTGACAAAACATTCTACAAATAAAATCTGGTTTGCTTTTTACAAAAACACAAGCATGGGTCACTACTTAGGAATAATTTATTGACATCAATTTTATACCATGGTAAGATATTAATACTGTACGTGTTGGGCAAAGTCTAGTTTAAAGAAAATAAAGGACAGCTTATTTTGAAACCGAGGGTGTGGGTACTTCTTTTGCTTGGAACTACCAAAATAATAGTGCATATAAATCTAAATGATTAGCTCCCGCAAAAAAAAACTTTGGAATATTTGCTTTGACAGATACACATGATTAAGCATCTAGGCTTAGTGTACTTCACTCGTCCGTTCTCGAATAAAGCTAGCTAGATGCACAAATGCTTCGATTAACTTTTGGGAGATGATAATGCCTCCATTACTTTTGATAGAAAATATCATGTGGAAACCAAGTATTTTAATAATTATAAAATTTCTAAATAAAATCAAGTATGTTGGTAAGGCAATGTTCTATAAAGGATGTAAATTTTTAAACCAAAATCAAATTCACTACAGATGTGTGAAAAAACCAATTCAACATCATTATCCGCGCATAGTTTTTTCACCTCACAAATGAATGAACTTGAACTTCAGATTTAACTTGTTCATTATAGGATGTTTTTTTTAGAACTTTCAAATGTGATTTTTACAGTAACTTGGTTTGCACCGTATATTTTCTCTTTCAGATGGTTGGTGTAGACAACAAATGCCACTACGCCACTACGCCAGTCATGGATGGCCCAACTTAGTTAATGGCATCTTCCGTCAGTGCACACAACTTAAAGCAAATAGTGTTGTAGTGCTGATTTAACTAATGTGTTAGTGGAGGCTATAAATAGCTCTACCACAAGCATTCCTGAGTTAATTATTATCACACTCACCATAAAGCTCTTTTCGGAAAGGAAGGCAAAGCCTCCCTAGCCATATAGTTCTTGCTAGTTCACTTGACTGTGTTGATCAAGAGTGCAGGATGGACTCGAAACCTACGGTGATGATGATGGCGGTGGTGATCATGTATGCGGTGTTGAATGTGCTGACGAAGATGGCTTTCAATGAAGGGATGCACACTACTGTCTTCATCGTCCTCCGCCTGCTCGTCGCAGCGCTCTTCCTCTCCCCGATTGCATACTTCAAAGAGAGGTTTGTATCAGCACTAACTGATGTCCTTACAAGTTTAATTGTATCTCGATTGCTTGGGCCATATGCATGCATCACTGATGAAGAAGCATGGGTAATGGAAGATTTTATTTTGACCGTTTTAAAATGAAAATCGTGGCCACTAACTTCTGTTCTAAAGTTAACTAATTTCTGTATATGGTTTCCATGCATGTATGTATGTAGGAAGAGTAGACCTAAGCTGACCATGGAGATATTCGTCTACCTCTTCTTCAGTGCCTTGCTCGGGTAATTAATCTCTTTTGCGTAATTATAGAAAGCCTTGAGTAGTTGATTTCAACCTTAATTTTCTTTGCATTGTATACTGTATAAATAACAACTGTTGGCAATTGGAGAGCCTCTCTGATCCAGTGGCTCTTCTTCCTGGGCCTGCGGTACACGAGTACACGACGGCCACGTTCGCGAGCGCCTTCAACAACACGACTCCCATGTCGCCAACCGCTCCGGTGCAGCCAAGCTCACCGGCACGGCCGTGGGGCTGGCCGGAGCGACGGTGCTGGCACTCTACCATGGCCCGACCCTGGTGGGGGCGCCGTCGGGGGACCAACTAGCCGCCGCTGCCACCCACGGCGGTGCGCGGAGGTGGGCGGTGGGCTCGGTGGCGTTGCTGGGCTTCTCGGCAAGCTGGTCGCTGTGGTTCATCTTGCAGTCTAAGATCGGGACAAAGTACCCGGCGCTCTACTCCGGCACGGCGTGGATGTTCCTGCTCAGCTTCCTCCAGATGGCCGCGGTCGGGACTGCGACCGAGAAGATGAGCTTGCAGGTCTGGGTCACCCGGCAAGCTGGCGCCAGAGTGGTCTGGCGTCGGGGAAGCAGGCGGTATCGGGCCGGGTGAGGCCGGCCCACTAGGAGCCAAGTCGGGTCCTACCGGTGCAGGTGAACTGGCCTCTGGGCCGCGCGAGGTGGCAGCCAGCCCAGGCGAAGAAGGCGCCAGGCCGGGCAAGGCGCCCGCGGGGCGGCTGCGGGTGCAGCCTCCACGCGTATACCAGCAGCGGGTTGACGGGCGCCACCCGTCATGCATGGCCCATGCATGGGTGCGACGTCCCGATCCTGAGCTTCGTCCATCGCATGTTCATCGAGTAGCTCAAGGCGAGCACCACGTCTAATACCTGCAGTATGATTAGGAAGCAACACAAGAGCATTTGCAACATCCACAAATTGATCAGGCGAAGGTATGGCTGAGTGAACAGGTGGCATAGGGGTGGTAGAGTTGTTCGGAAGTGCATGGAAGGGGAACCCATTCTCATCAAACACAACATCACGAGATATGTAGACGCAATTGGTGGGAACATGTAGGCACTTGTACCCTTTCTAAAGGGAACTATACCCAAGAAAAACACACTTTTTAGACTGAAACTCTAGCTTACGCTTGTTATACGGACGCAGGTGAGGCGAACATGCACACCCAAACACTTTGAGGAATGTTGGGATTTCATTGAGCAAGAGTTCAAGAGGGGTTTTCATTTTCAGAAGTCATGAGGGAAGCCTATTTATCAAAAAACAGGTTGTGAAAAAAGCATCACTCCAGAACCGAAATGGAACGGAGGCATGAGCTAGCAAGGTAAGGCCAGTTTCTACAAGATGACGGTGCTTACGTTCAGCGGTTCCATTCTGCTGATGTGTATGAGGACAAGACATACGGTGCGAAATTCCAAGTTTGTTAAAAAACGAATTGAGTTTGTGATATTCACCCCCCCCCCCTAGTCGGATTGAACATGAATAATTTTCTGCTTAAGGAGACGCTCAACGTGTGCTTGAAACTGAATGAAAATATCAAACACATCAGACTTGCGCTTAATAAGATACAACCAAGTAAACCGACTATAAGCATCAATAAAGCTGACATAATAATTGTGGCCACTAACAGTCGTTTGGGCATGACCCCATACATCAGAAAACACAAGCTCAAGAGGATGTTTCACAACACGACTAGACTCTGAAAATGGAAGTTGGTGACTCTTGCCCTGCTGACAGGCATCACAGATAGTTTCAGCAGTTTTATTGGGCACAACTGGTAGTTCATGACGATGCAACACATGACAAACTATAGGAGCAGCAGGGTGACCAAAGCGCGCATGCCAGTGCGTAGGCGACACACGAACACCGCTGAACGCCTACGGAGAAAACTGCATAGGAGGTGTGGGCGGTGCGTCAAGTACATACAGGCCACCACTAAGCAGAACGGCCCTTGTGTCCCGATCCTTTATAAAGAAACGAAAAGGATGAAACTCAGCAAGGACATTATTATCACGAGTAAGTTGAGGAATAGACAACAAACTACACGTAGCAGAGGGAACTCGAAGAACATTGGAAAGATGCCGTTTTTGAAAATTGTGTGCAAGAAGAGAGGCCTGACCAACATGGGAGATGCGCGTACCTGCTCCATTGGCGGTGTGCACCTGATCATGACCATGATATGGTTCTTGAGCGGAGAACTTGCCCATCTCGCTGGTGAGGTGGTTTGTAGCTCCCGTGTCCATATACCACGTAGGATCAATGGAGTAGGACGGAGTGCGCCTGTGCTCATGACTCGTCACCGCGGCGGCGGCGTGCTTATCATTCCCTTTGCCATTGTTGCCCAGGCCTAGAAAATCTTGCTTGAAGCGTCGATGACAGCGGGAGGCAATGTGACGCTCAATACCACACAGCTGGCAGGCCTACCGAGCACCGCAGTAGGGACAACAAGCAACTGACCGACTTCCGCCGGTGATGGATGGCGCCGCGCCCCGCTGAGCCTGCTGAGGCCGGGCCGCCATTTTACCACCAAGCGGCGACGGCTTCTGGGGTTTGCCGCGGGTCGCGGCATTGGCGGAGACAAAACTCGGGGAGGCACGGCGCGCCTTGATGCACTGTTCGCGGCCAAGAAGGCGCGCATAGAGCTCACGTGGTGGAAGTGGAGCCTCGCGACCATGGAAGTTCTCGATGAGATTATCATAGTCGTCATCAAGGCCGTTGAGTACATGGGTGGTGAAGTCTTCATCACCAAGCGGCTGACCGATCGAGGCCAACGTGTCGGCGAGACCAGTCATTTTGTTGAAGTAGTCCGTGATGCTGAGGCCGTCACCCGTCAAGCTTGGTCTCCCCAACTCGGTGCGTATAGAGTGAGCACGCACCTGAGATTGAGAGGCGAAGCTGCTGTGAAGCGCCGACCAAGCATCCCTAGACGTCGCGGCGAAGATGACCAGCGACGACATTCGGAGTGAGCGACGACTGGATGGCGGAGAGGATTGTCTGATCCTGGGCCACCCACACGTGATGAGCTGGATGATATGGCGGCGGGCACGGGGTGGAGCCGTCGACGTACCCCTCCAAGTAGCGGCTGCGGAGAAGAGGAAGCACCTGAGCCCGCCACGATAGGTAATTGTCTGGGGTGAGCTTCACCGGAAGGAGCTGCGAGAAATAAAACGGCGATGGCACCGCAGCACGATCCTGTGTCGGTGGCGCGTAGAGACCCATCGATGGATCCGTCTCCTGGTGTGGAGCGATCGCCAGAGGTGCGCCATAGCCGGGCACAACACCAGCGTACGGCGATGATGGGTCCCCAGGTGACGGAGGAGGCGCTGCCCCATAGGGCAGTGAAGGCGGCGGCGCCGCATAAGGTTGAGGGCGCGACGGCGCCGCGTAGGGCTGCGAGGGCGGCGCGCCGTAGGGAGGCGACGGCCAGGCGGATGGTGGCAGTGGCAGAGCACCATAGGCTGATGCAGGGGCGCCATACCACGGAGGGCCGTAGGCCGACCCCGAGGCACCGTTCGGGTGCGGGGCGCCGTAGGTCGATGCAGGGGCGGCGCCATATGCGGGCGGCGGACCCTGGTAGGGCGGCGACGCAAAGGCGTTGGTCGAGGAAGACGGGCCGCCGGAAGAGACCGGCAGAGGCAGATCGCCTTGCCCACCCGATCCGATCTGAGAACCCGAAGGGACTCCACCAGAGGCTGGTTATACCACCGGGCAGCAGCTAGGGGCCGGGAGGCAAGGAACGGCGACGACGGAGCGACGGCAGAGGCCGGCGCAGGAGGCGGAGCAGCGACGGTGGCGGCGGCGAGGGCTGGCGCGACGGCGGCGGCGGGTGCAGCGGAAGACATCGTAATCCTAATCTGATACCATGTAAAACATATGTTTTGGGAAACTGCTCGACACCCTAAATGGGGTGTGGCTATCTCATTATATAAAGGTACCAAAGGATACAATACAAGGTGTATACAAAGTCTACATATATCTAACAAAACAATTAGATTGCACGAGCTTTCACTTGACGAGATTCTGCCTAAAAGCAAAATGAGCTTATTCTACAGGAGGCAGGCTGCTAATAAGTAAAATCAAGTTCATAAACATCATTAGCTGTCAAGAAAAATAAAATCTGTTTTGCACAAAGATGCAGCGGCCGCACCAGCAGTCCCAAGTACGATCACAAAAAATTCCTGGTCGACAATCACATAGTATGATGCACGCAGGAATTGTATCCAGCTGGGTAGCTAACATTACATACCAAATTAATTTCAGAGCACGCAAAACAATTAACTAGAGGGTCCGCTGAGCAATCTGTGAACACAAACTCACATGCCCTACTTAACGGAAGGGTGGTTTGGGTGCACCAGCGAGGCCTCCTTGAACGCGGACATGAGATCATCGGAGGCACCATACAGTTTGATCTCCTGGAGGTGTAGCAGGTGCTCCATGCCAACCGGTGCAGCGCCGCCCATGTTGATCCCACTGAGAATGAGTTTTCGTAAGTTGGGCATAGCTCCTGCCTCGAACTCCAGGTACGCAGCAGTGTCTTTCCTAGAAAGGAAATAAAAGTACTCCAGAGCCGGGAATAGTCCTGTGCCTAGTATAGCTCTTTCATCAGGGATTTGATGCGCTCTGAATAAGAGGTGGGCGAGGGAGGGAAGCTCTCCAAGAAGATGAAACTCCTCAGTTGACGATTCTTCAACAAACAGCTCAAGGAAGCGCAGATAATGGAGATCACCCATCCATACCGGAACTCTGCTGAACTGCAAACATGACAAGTCAAGTTGCTCCATACATTTAAAAGGTTTGGATAATGAGTACAGATGCTGCTGGTCAATCTCATAATCATGATGCTGGTCATCGATGCACAGACATTCGAGGTTGTCGAGCTTTCCAATGGAGCATACCAAAGCATTAACTTTTGGCAACCCCGTATGATATAATGTTGTTTTCAGTTCCCTCAGATTAATCAGCCCGCTGAGACCCATAATAGAGTCCAGCGAGCTCTTTTTCAGGTCAAACCCTCGCAGAGTGCGCAATGATTTCACATTCTCGATACCTTCAGGCAGACCTGTATCTGGAAGCACCAGATAGGACAGGAAGGGCAAATGAACTATATCTGAAGGGATGCTCTTCATCAGTCTGCATGTTTCCAAGTCCAGCGTCTCCAAGTTAACAAGCTTACCAAGTTCGGTAGGGAGCTCTATCTTCCCATGGCCAAACTCTAGATTCCCATTCCCCAAAATAGTCCCGTAAACTCTAACCATCAGATACTTCAGCTGAAACAATTGGCTAATGGCGGCGAGGTCAACTGTCTCCTCCCCCTTAGTAATGATGAGCACCCTGAGATACTTGGACCACAAATGAGGAGGTATGGGGTTCTTGCGATAGTTGGACCACCTGGACCACGAAGATATGGGGTTGTTGAACAGTATAAGTGAACGGAGTTGTGATAAGCTAGCAGAAATAGCCATGTCATATGGTGCTCCACCAACAGTCATGGTGCTCAGGGATAGTCGGTGAACCTTGTACTTGCGGCCATGCAACAGCCTTGTCATGTCTTCAGAATTGTATGCCACACTTAAAAATTTATCTTCCTGGCACTTTCTTAGGATCAAATCAAGCATCAAGTCGTGTACTGTGCAGGACAACACCTCTCCATACTTAGTTTCTGATGGAAGAATCATGCTTCTATTGACGAGCTCATTGAAATAACTCCGGCCAACATCCACCAAATCTAGCCCATGCAAATAGCTGACGAAGCCTTCAGCTATCCATTGTTTAATCAGATCATCTCGCCATATGATGTGGTCCTCAGGATACATACCAAGGTATAAAAAACATCTTTGGAGATGAAGAGGAAGATGCGTGTAGCTAAGATTTAATATACTATTCATCTCTTCCAATGAAGGATTTGTAGCAGATTGGGCACCCAAAGAATTCCTTATGCTCTCCCAGTGTTTCCTTAATCCCCGTTGAGTAGCTAATAGGCTAGCTATAGTGATAATTGCAAGTGGCAATCCACGACACTTCTTCAGAATCTCAGCCGCGACGCCTTCAAGATGCTTTGGAAAATCATCTTTGGACCCAAATACTCTGTTGGAGAATAACTTCCTTGAGTTCTGTTCACTGAGGGGCTTCATTGTGTAAATGCACTCAGGTTCATTGTTACATGCCATGCTAGCCACATCTTCCACTCGAGTCGTTACTATTATTCTACTCCCATTTCCATTTTTTGGAAAAGCACATTTAATAGTTTTCCATGCTGATTGATCCCACAAATCATCAACTACAATAAGGTACCTGTTGAAATGTTTGCACAGATTATATTGTAGCATAATATGGCTATAAGTTGAAGACTAAAGCATTAAAAATTAATACGAACTAGATGTAGGAAAATCTGTTGCTGATATTGCTGAATTAGCATGGTCAATATCATATAATATTCAAGCCTGAATAATAATGCCTAACCGAACATTTAGCCATTTTAGGTCTGTGATTTTTAGCCACCTAGCATTTTTCTCCTATGAGACCTGTATCTTGTCTTTTCTTTCCCCCTACTAGCCTCTTCGAATGAACATCTTAGATATTGTTTACACAGAATAAAAGAACGTACAGAACTTCAATCAGTTTCCCAAAGATGTGTTTCTGCTCTAGTGTTATCTTTTATTATTTTTACTCTAGTTTTCTCTTTATTACTTTCAAATCTTTATCACGAATGTACAAACAAGCAAACAGCCAAACTTCCCATTTGCATGGACAGAAATCATAACCGGACTATGCGCTGACCGTATACTTGCTTCAATTTAAGATGGAAGCCAATGCAAGTAACTATCAAAACTTCAAAAGTACAAAATTACCTTTTCTTTGCAAGGTACGTCCTTAGCTCTTCAATGATGTCCTCAAGCCCGCGACTGTGAGATGACTCCTTCATCTGAAGTTTTAGTTGTAGGCGATTGAGAAGCACACTGATATCAGGTTTCTGTGAAACTGAAAAAAACGCCACAGCATCAAATTCCCCCCTTATCTTTTCAAGCACCTGTTTGGCAAGTGTAGTTTTACCCAGACCTCCAAAACCTACAACAGATACAACCTTAAGTTTTCTCTCAGGATCCATCAACCAATTGGCAACCTCCTCCCTTGGGCCGTCAATGCCCACAAGGCTGGTAACCTCCTGGTAGACCGCTGGCAGCCGAGGGTCGAGAGCCACAGATGCATAGGTAGGCTTGAAGTCATCAATCTTGTACTTCTCACGTCGAGCACATGCTTCTACCGCAAGGGTCTTAAGCTCTTCAATCTGGTTGGCAATCCGATGAAGCTCACACAACCTCGCGTGGGTTTCAGCAGCCCCACCAGTGAAGCCCAACTCAACATCCTCACCTCCAAATTGTTGCATGAAGTCAGCAATGCAATCCTCCATGTCAAAAGAAATCTCCTTTAAATCGTCCCTCCATTTTTTTACCCCTGAAGGGAGCTCATCCTTGAGCTCTAGCGGCTCAAGGTCATTCTTTATAGTGCTCAAATCCTTCTCGAGAAAGGACACCTGCTTCCTCGTCTCTTTGAGCTTATTGTATTCATCGCCCATGAACGTGGTAAGCTCGCCACTCAGGGTGCTCATCACACTCACGGTTGCCGCCTTCCCCTTTCTCTCTCGGTTCACTTTGCCATCCTCCGGCTCCACATACACTGCTGATGGCTGCAGTTGGGATGGTGCAACAGAATCATCCATCAACTTCATCCCATCCGCTAGCTTGGAGGCCATGCTTATCTGCAACAAAAATGAACTAAGGTTATGCGAAATCATTAGATAATTACTAGTTGACCATATACGTTTACTGTTGAGTAATTGTACCTGCCCTTGCGTGGAGGTAGACACATCAGTTGCAACAGACCAGTTTGAAATTTCTGCTTCACCCAGCATTCCACGGATAATCCGTGTAGCAGGCCTGATCTCTGGATCATGGTTCATGCATTTTATCCCTATCTCAGCACATGCCTTTACTTGTTCCAGTGAGGCCCCAAACTTGTTCGTCCAACTTTCAACTACCTGCTAATTGGACAACCAAGTGTACAAAAAAGGACGGCTTGCATTTCAGAATAGGAAAACAAAAACATACAGGCGTATTGATTTAGGACTAAAGACCGAATGCAAGGATACCTATCACAAACAATTTCGAATTTCTCACTTGATAATTTTAGTATTATTAATTTTATTGACCTTAGAAATTAGAACCATCTTTATCTTACGTCTTTTTTGTGTGTGCGGAAGATAGGTACAAAGACAATATTCACATATTATCATTTGCGAATCCGACTGTTAATTAGATACTCCGACAGAGTATACCTTGCATTTTTGTTTAACAACATTATTGTTTCTGCTAAACATGTTGTCTACAATGTTTTCTTTAGAACCTCGTATATAATATAATTACCTCCTCAACATTGGAGCATTCCTTATGTACCATAAGGATCTTCATTATTATAACACCCAAACTATATACATCTGTCTTGAAGGTGATTTCTCCTTTAGTTCTGAATTCTGGTGCCATATATCCCCTGCATAAAAATTGGTAAAGTTTGTTCAATTAGTGAATAAAGTGTATGTAATTTTTTTAATAGATTACCAACAGAACATCAAGTTCTCAAAGATAATTGCTAGCTTACATCGTCCCAAACTTGTTTTTAGTAATATCCCGACTCTGGCTTTCACTTAAACGCCGTGATAGACCAAAATCCGCAATTTTGGGCATCATATTATCATCCAATAGTACATTCTGAGGCTTAAGGTCCATGTGAATAATTTGCTGCTGGTGTAGATAATTTACGCCCTCACAGATCCCCTTGATAATTTGATAGCTCGTGATCCACTGCAATCGACGGGATGCATCTGTGGAGAGTATACAGTGTGACAAATAGTTAGTACTATCCCGTTGGAAAAGTAGTCCAATGAAAAAAAAAAGGTCCTAGTTTATGGATTGCCCTATTTGCAATGGCAATATACTAACAAGTGCAAACAAAGTTCTCCAAAACACCTATTAATTTCACTGTCAAAGTGTGGGTGTGACAATTGGCAACATAGTAACCACTATTTTATTTTAATTTTCAGGTGCGAAGATGTGGACTTGCCGACATATTTATTGTCTTGGCAGATTGAGATGATCGGTGTTTTCTTTTGGTCACCTGATTAAGGTATATCGACAGCAGAAACGAGCACTTATGTTTTCCTTACAAATTGGTTAGTGCAATCTTCTCTCAGATGCAAAGAGGATGAGAGACGAAAAAAATATGCCTAAATATAAGAGTGCATATTTCTGTAGTGGTATAAGAAGAGAGCTCAAACTACAATTTTGTTTCCAAAAAAATTGAAAAGCTCATAGGAGTGGAAAAACAATAATAAATACTACTCCCTCCGTCTGAAAAAAGTTGTCCCTCAAATGGATGTATCTAACATCAAGTTAGTGCTAGATACATCTATTCAACGACAAGTTTGTGACAAGTTTTTTCGGACAGAGGGAGTACTTCGGATTAAAGTCGGTAGACAAGCACTAGAATATACTACTAGAAAGGCAAGGAAAGGTATAAGGCAGATGTTATTCTACCGGAGAGATAGTCTGCAAGGCACCCTGGCAGGTACTCGAAGCAGAGCAGCCTCTCCCGCACGCTTGCCCAGACAAGGTCTCCGTTAAGCGGGATAAACAGCTGCCGCGTCTCACAGCAGTACCCGAGGAATCGCACCGTGTTCTCGTGCTTGACCCTGACAAGACAGTCGACCTCACTCTTGAAATTCTTGTCCAGGATCTCGAAGGTCTCATGGAGCTTCTTCACGGCAATGGTAGCACCACTTGGAAGCACTCCCTGCACCTCACATGGAATCGTGCATGTCAGCCTAACAGAGGATGATTTGCATATTTTGATTCCAGTTAATTAAATTTAGAGCAGAGGATTTTGTTGCTTGTGTACCCTGTAAACCACTCCGAACCCGCCCCTGCCGATTTCACGCGCATCGGAGAAATTCCCTGTGATGTCATTGAGCAGCGAGAAAGGTAGATTTGCTGTATACACGCTTTGGTCCAGCAACGCCTTCTCCAGGGCAACAAGTTCGTTGCCATCTTGTTCACCGTCGGTCATCTCTGGCCTTGGAGATGACGGCCCCCTGATCCACTCCGGAATCTGGATACAAGTGTTATTCTGCTGAACAATGATCAATCATTCAGTGTTGTTCATTAGCCATGGGTGGAAGAAACAGAGAAAAAAATAATATCTATCGGTAAAGACTTGGGACTTTTTCTCCTTCAGCACAGTAGAGCAAGCATCTAAGGAAATGGTGTGGGGAAACAATGAGATCCCCTGATTAGATCTATGGCAGAATACGAATATAGCACTAGCTAAGCCATCGTGTCGTGTGTTACCTTCCTCTGCTGGGAGGCAGCGACGGGGCGACCAAGGAATCGCCGCACGCGCCCTTGCTGGAGAAGAAGCAGACGGGAAGAGTGGGATGGGCGCCGTCGCCGGAGAAGAAGTTGAGGGGAAGGAGAAGATGGCCGTGCGAAAATGGAGGAAGACCCCACGAGTCTGCGGGCGGAGAGAAAAGAGGAATCACATGGGCAAATGTACTGGCACTGGTGCACTTCACTGTTCTACCATGTGAGTGCATGCACCCACTCATTCACGACACTGCCCAGCACAGGCCACTTTTGGTCCACCATGCCGGAGATGAAAGATGCAAAGGCATGAACATGGTCGTGTTCAAATCATGGTATGTATTTCGTCATTTTTTAACACAATATATACACAATCGCTGATATACACACGCATACACTCATCCCTATAAACACATACACGCACACTACCCCTATGAGCACCTTCGAAATAGACTCAGCCGGCACATAAATGCGAGCACCGGAACTTGAAACCTGGTAGGCTGAGATACCACTGTTCACCTAGCGGTTCAACCACAGCTTGGTCAGTGTGTATTTCGTCCAACCACAAGCCCTCAAACACCTGAGCGGACGGCCCGATCGTTGACCGTCAAAAGTAAGCTACTCAAACAGACGCCTTAAACCGGTCTCAAAGCATCTACACAACCACAGATAGCTAATCAGACTCCCTTTACGCCTGCGGTCAGAGAACTATCCTTCCATAGACTTGGAATCTCCAATTTCGATAGAAGTAATTGTGACGCCGTCGATTCAATCGTACACTAATCATACACGCAAATGTGTACGATCAAGATCAAGCACTCACGGGAAGATATCACAACACAACTCTAGACACAAATAAAATAATACAACCTTTATATTACAAGCTAGGGGCCTCAAGGGCTCAAATACATAAGCTCGATCACTGATGAGTCAGCGGAAGCAACAATATCTAAGTAGAGACATAAAGTTAAACAAGACGACATGACTAGCACAAACAGCGATACAGCTCGAAGAGGCACAGGCCTCCTGCTTGGGATCCTCCTAACTACTCCTGTTCGTCGGCGGCCTCTACGTAGTAGTAAGCTCCGTCGGGGTAGTAGTAGTCGGCGGCGGTAGCATCTGACTCATGTGCTCCACCATCTGGTTGCAACATCCGAGAAGAATGGAAAGAGGTGGAAAAAGGGGAGGAAAGCAACCATGAGTATTCATCCAAAGTACTCGCAAGCAAGGATCTACACTACATATGCACTGGTATCAAAAGGAAGGGGCCGTAAATGTGGACTATAATGCAGAATACCAGAATAGAGGAGAAAGCCTAGCCAATCGAAGACTAGCATCTTCTTGAAGCCACCATGTTGCAGCATTTCGAAGAGTACATAATAAGATTTTATAATTAGAAAGCATGTTGTAGCATTAACGCCCAGAGATCCTTTCTCGACTCCCTGCGAGAAAGCAATCCCGGAGCCATCATATCAATTCCACATCTCAGTATCCAGTTCTAATTGTAAAGATCGAAATACAACTCCGGATCGTCCTGTTACAGTGGACACGGCTATTCGAATAGATTAACTTCCTTGTAGGGGTGCACCACATTACCCAACACGCTCGATCACTCTGGTCGGACACAATTTTCTGGGTCATGCCCGGCCTCGGAAGATCAACACGTCGCAGCCCTACCTAGGCCCAATAGAGAGGTTAGCACGTCAGTCTAAATCCTATGTGCGCAGGGGTCTTGGGGCCATCGCCCGTTGCACGCCTGCACGTTGCGTACGTGGCCGGTGAGCAGACCTGGCAGCCTCCATTACAAAGGAGGGTGCTTTACACGGTCCAACCCAGCGCGTGCCGCTCAGTCGCTGACATCTAGAAAGCTTCGGCTAATACTATGACGCCGAGTGCACATAATTGTTCCCGCGTGGTGGTTAGTGCATATAGGCCAGTGGCCAACTCAGATCAAATACCCAATCTCGTTAGTGACTTGGGAGCGTGCGGTAACGATCAATGATCCACGATATGTGGTCCCGTTGCCCCGTCTCACCGACTTGTGGCAAGGGCTAGTAATGCCCGGCCGCGCCGCGTGGAAAGCTCGCGGGTATCCTCCAGATCAACCCGACTACACATCAACTCGCGGGTACCCCTCATGGCTGACCTGACTTCAGTTACATGGTTCTGTGGTAAATTCAAAATAACCGTGTGTCCAAAATACCAAAGGAGAAACCCGAGGAATCACCCTCAATGGATTCCCACTCAATGTAACCGTCAAGGTGGACTTGGTGGAATTACCCTCGATGGTTCACACTTGAGGGGTTGCACGTAGAGTCGTTATCAGGAGTGGTGAAGGAGGAATCACCCTCGAAGACCACGACCGATTAGCTACACTACAAAGTTAACATCATAAGTGTTATATGAGGTATCACCCTCGGCACTCGATAGTAGCTCTGCAGAGTCGTACAACTAAGGGGGGGGGGGATGTGATGTGTTGGGCTCACGACGTCGATCACGTTGATCGAGTCATCTAGTAATCCAGCGGGGGCAACAAGGACAAGGTGAAGGGTCACTGATGGATCACTAACCAACCTATACTAGGCGGTTTAGGATAAGTAGGTATGGTACAAGAGAAGGTTACAAAAGCAGTCTATGCATCAGATAGGAGCAATCAAGTACATTAGCAAAATCTAATGCAAGTACGAGAGATAATGGAATGGGCGATATCAGAATGATCAAGGCGGGTTGGCTTGCTTGGAAGCACTACTAGGGAAAACCCTAGTAGTAGCGCGGGTTTTGAGGCTAGCAGCAGCGCTGGTGGCCGCGCTACTAATAAGGCGCTACAGCTAACTCATAGTAGTAGTGCGGCCCTTACCCGCGCTACTACTGTTGACGATATCAGCAGCACTTTTTAAGAACGCGCTACTATTACCTAGCTGTAGCAATTTCGCTATCCCTCGCTACTGCTATATCTTTCATCATTTTCCCAGTATCCCTTTACCTTTCAGTTTCCCTTTCAGATACTAGATACTAGGTACTGCTAGTAGATATCAAATTCATAAACCATTACTAGGTAGTACTCCCTTCGTTCCAAATTACTCGTCGTGGTTTTAGTTCAAACCACGACGAGTAATTTGAAACGAAGGGAGTACCAGATAACAATTTCATGCATAGTCAACATGCATCCTCAAGCAGTACAAGGTCATATCAACGGCCATCATCATATGTAGTTCTAGATGATATCGACGACGATCATCATATGTAGTTCTAGATGATATAGCCACACACACATATGTAGTTCTAGATGATATAGCCACACACACATATGTAGTTCTAGATGATATCGAAGACAATCATCATCCTCAAGCCTGGGCGGTTGGTGTTCCTGATAGTAATTAGGATGGCATGTCCAACACAAAGATTCTTGCCATCGAGGAATTTCTTCCACCCAACCGAGTTTAAGTGTGTGCGACCGTTCGTGTCCACTCGGCAAGTACGGGTTGTGACGGAGCCCCTTGCAGTAAGGCGTAGTCCAGCTAAGCCTTCTTCATCAGGCTCGATACCATAACTCACAGATATGCTCTTTGCCAATTTCTGAATAAGAAAAACATATCGATTAATAAATAGCTTCGCAAATAAGTACATATGGATTATCTACACTATCAATAGTTTTCTTAGATTCTACACTAATAAGCATGTGATCGAACTCTACACTAAAACATATCATCGACTAGATTCCACACAACATAACATATCATTGGACTGTACACTAAGTAATTCATCGGATAATTTGCATTTGTAAGTATAACATACCATATCATGTCGATCAACTATGGTATTTGTCAAGCGGGTCACGAATGGCACCCCGACAAAGTCAGCACGTGGCGGAATTATGTCCCACAGGTTGGACACCTCCTCCTCACTCAGCCTTGTTCTTTGAGCTACGATGGCTTCATGAAGTGGGTCCTCATCATCTTCATCGAGTGGATCCTCATTATCTTCATCATCTTCATCATCTTCGTCATCTTCATCATCTTCCACCAGGTTGAGATAAATGACAGCTAGATTGGGTCTTTCTGCTCGGAAGGAGAAGCTGATCAACTCACCACCAGTAAGACGCATGCGAGCGACGAAACGGGCCCATCCATCTCCTCCAATCTGCGACATATTGCGTCCTTTCTCGACCTCCATAGTGTACGGCCCCCCAGGAGCCTCAAAGGTCACAGTGTCTCCTGTCAGCTTGTTGAATTTCAACCTCACATTGCATGGGACGATCTGTGTAAAATAAGCAAAATGACACAATGCAATAATGCCAACACTAAAAATAAAATAGTTATTACATTTCATCTAATTTCTTACCGTCGCATGACGAAAACTCGGCTGGAAGTAGATGCCGAACAGCTTGCCAGTTGCAAGGCTGCTGGCGCATCTTGACTTGCACAGTCGACATAGTGGTGGTGGTGGTGGCGCCATTTTTCCTAAAACAATATGAGCAAAGGATTAACGATCAACTAAATCAAAATGTTCTAAGTCAACTAAATCAACTAGCCTACTAAATCTACTAAATCAAAATGTTCTAAATCAACTAAATCAACTAGCCTACTAAATCAACTAAATCAAAATGTTCTAAGTCAACTAAATCAACTAGCCTACTAAATCAAATAAATCAAAATGTTCTAAATCAACTAAATCAACTAGCCTACTAAATCAACTAAATCAGAATGTTCTAAGTCAACTAAATCAACTAGCCTACTAAATCAACTAAATCATATCAACTAAATCAAAATGTTGCATATGAACTAGCCTACTAAATCAACTAAATCAAAATGTTCTAAGTCAACTAAATGAACTAGCCTACTAAATCTACTAAATCAAAATGTTCTAAGTCAACTAAATCAACTAGCCTACTAAATCAACTAAATTATATCAACTAAATCAAAATGTTGCATATGAACTAGCCTACTAAATCAAAATGTAGCGGGCAGGAGGGAGAAGGAGGGGCGACTCGGGGAGGGAGAAGAGAGTAGGATGGAGGAGGAAGGCGGGGCGAGGAGGGGCCGGCCGGCGCGGCCAGTGGAGGGAGGAAGGAGGATGAAGGTGGAGCGAGGAGGGGCCGGCCAGCGGCGAGTGGAGAGGGAGGACGGAGGAGGAGGCCGGTACCGAGTCCAGCAAGGAGGAGGAGGTGATGGCGGCGCAGACGGAGGAGGGGCGACGGGGATGGACCGGCGCGGGGGATTGAGAGAGGATCCAGTGAGTGTGTGACTGTGTGAGTGGATCGGATAGAGGAGATGGGGGTGGGAGATGAATGGCTTAGCAGTAGCGCGCTGTAGGAAAAGACGCTACTGCTAAGCTATCTAGCAGCAGCGCCTTTCACAATAATGCGCTACTGCTATGTGTCAGCATGTAAAAATAGACTTTTTTCAATATATCAAAAATACATTGATCATCAACGATCTTTTTGTGTACAATCTGATTTGTCAATATGAGTCCTCACCGGTTTAGGAACAGGTGAAGACTCATATTGCAGCCACAAATTCTACACATAGAGTTCAATGAAGACCAAGTGCTTGTCAAAGCTTGAGAAGTAACATATTTAAGGTGGTAGAAACTCTCTTCACGGAGCGAGGTGGGACAAATTTTTTGTAGTAAACTTAGCAGTAGCGCTTATTTGAGAAATGCGCTGCTACTATGCTACGTAGCAGTAGCGCCCGTCGTTATAACGCGTTGCTGCTATAACTAGCCTCGCGGTGGCCTCGTGGGAATTATAGCAGTAGCGCGTCTTTGAGCGGGCGCGCTACTGCTATATTTGTTTCAGCAGCGAGTTACTGCTGAGCACGCTACTGCTAATTAGCAGCAGCGCCTTATTTTAAAGCGCGCTGTTGATAAGATTCTGTGTATATGCTTTTCCCTAGTAGTGAAGCTCTGCTGAATAGGAAGAAGGTCGTCGTCGACGTAGTTGATCATAGTGGCATCGGCAACGGTCTCGGAGTCTACCAGAGAGAAAAGGGGGGGGGGGGCAATAAATATAAAGAAAACAAAGCATCAAAAAGCATAACATGACAATAAGCGGTGCTAGGTGTGCCCTAACGAGGTACTAGGCGATACTGGTGAAGGGGGAAAACATCCGGGAAAGAATCCCCGGTGTTTGGCATTTTTGGGCAGGCGAACCGGATGGGGATGGTTCCATGTTCGCTACGCTAGGGACGTGTGACAGACGAACGAACTGCATATTTGGATTCATTTCGTCTGACTTATAGATTATTTTATATGATTTTTTAAAAGATTTAAACAATTTTCGATATTTCTGAATTTATTTTAATTCAAAAATAAATAGTGCAATAATTTTTATACACAACAGCAGCTAGCCACTGTGTATGACATGTGAGTCCAGTGCGGCTGAGTCAGCCCGGTCAACGTAGTCAAAGGGGACCTAGGGGGTCCCACCTGTCACTGACCAGTGGGGCCCTGGTGTCAATGACAAAGCCTAATTTAACAGAGTTTTAACATGTAATTAGTTTAACTTAAGGGGCCTGCTACGCATCGGCCGGGTGATGTTTAGAAAACATCCGCCGCCTTGGTAGCCATAGGATCGTGAGCTCGACAACCGT
Source organism: Triticum dicoccoides (assembly GCF_002162155.2). Lineage (NCBI taxonomy): Eukaryota > Viridiplantae > Streptophyta > Magnoliopsida > Poales > Poaceae > Triticum > Triticum dicoccoides. The sequence goes on along the minus strand of NC_041389.1, from coordinate 13,501,275 downwards.
CTGATCTCCTTCCGGTGAGCGTGCATCAACATTTGCAACAAGGCTTGTGTTGCGCTCGGGGCTTTGCAACACGAGCCTTGTTCTGCTCATCCGAACAGTTTTTTTAGATAACGCTTATGTTTCAGAAACAAGATCTCTGTTACAGGAAAAAAACTTCGCTCTTGCCCCGTTGCAAGAAACGTAGTGTTGCGTTTGTTCCCTCTGCAACAAGAGGCTTGTTGCAGAAACAAAAAAATCCCCTTGCGATCAGTGGTCGTTCGCCGCGGCCAGTATCATCCTCTACTCTTGCAACAAAAGTCTTGTTGCAAAACTCTTTGCTACAAAGATCTTGTTGTAGAAACATTTGCAACAATCGTTGTGTTGCAGAAATATTTTTTGCAACAGAAGTAATATTGCAGATTTTTTTTTTCTGTTTTCACTTTTTTGCAACATAGATGTTGTTCTAGAAGGAACTTTTGCAACACATGTGATGTTGCGGGCAAAAATGCAACGAAGATGAAGCTGCAGAAATGCTGTCGTTGTTGCCGATTGCGCAACCGTCATTCGCTGTCGCCCTCACCGACAGCACCT
>NC_041389.1:13491004-13500303 GCF_002162155.2 Triticum dicoccoides | reverse complement strand
AGGAGCGCATGGGAGCACAACAGCAGCACCATGCATTGGCCGTGCAGCAAAAGCGTTGCCCGCCCTCTGTGTGGAGTGGCTGGGGAGACGGGAGAGTAGAAAGGGGTAGAGGATTGGGGGAGCTCTGCGCGCACGAGGGGCCAGTGAATAGAGAGCTCGGGCTGGGAAGATGGCCGATGGAGAACAAGAGTGGCACACGAGATCTGTGAGGAAGAAGAAAGGGGAGAGAAATATCTACGGAGGAACCGAGGAAGAGATAAGGTCCGTTTGTTCCGTAGGTGTGGTGGGACAGTGGCTTCAGCGGGACGCAAACGATGAATTAGTGTGATCCGCCGGCTGATGTGAATCTTTTCCCATAACTTAATGGTGGGGCAGACTATCAGTGACTATACTGCTAACAATTTTATTTAAACTTAATTAGTTAATTAACAAGGTGGCCCCACATGTCAATGGTTGTTTAGGGGGGCACTAACGACATCGGGCCCACGAGTCAGAGACTCAGGGGCGGTTTTAAACGTGTGGGCGTGTGTGGACACCGGCGGCAAGGCCCGACACAGCAGTGGTCTACCGGTATGGCCCGTCCGGCGACCAAAAGGGGTGGCGAACGGCACCAGCAGGGCCAACATGAAGCGCTGCATTCATCCGCACTACTGGTCGAACCGGGGGACGACCGCTGCAATAATAACTGCTTTAGCCACTGTTTTAGTTATCATAGGGCATTAAAACACTTTACAAAAATGGTGGTTCACCACCAATACTAACAAATGATTATCTCCCACAATTTGAACATTTTAGTTTTGACATTTGAAAACTTTAATTGTTTGACTTTATTTTAAAATTGACTTAGAACTGGATTTGAATCAAAGTGAGATTAGCAACAGTAACAGTGGTGACATGGCATCATTAGCATGGTATTACTGTAGTTTAATTATCCGAGCGTTACAGTAATCTCAGATGATGACAGAGTAGCAACAAAAGTAGAGATGTCTTGCCTAGAGGAAAATTATCTCTTGGGTTAAGTTTGCAAGCTTGAGATCAAGAAGGAAGCCGCCAGCATCCAGAATCTTTATGGAAATGATAAATCTGAACGCTCAATTTTGATTGTCATGCTTGCCAACTAAACCTGTGGTCCTCGCATCAAATGAAGTTGTCATAAAAAAACGTTCGATTTGTCAGGGGCAAAATCTGGACGTTCGGAACTTATCGAGGTATCTTTATCTGTAAACATAAAATCTGGCCTAGGAGTGTAAATGCACGCGGATTTGGATCAATGCACTTGAATTTAGTCTAGGAATTCTATGTCTGCCAGTTCTGATTTTGTGGACTATAGTACTGGTACAACAGGAACCATGTTACTCATCTAAGAGGTTTTATTAATCCATTTCCAAGCAACCATATGATTTTGTCTAAGAGCCTAGTTTTGGATTAACAAATTAAATGATCGATCGCGTATCCTTATGTTAACTGCACCAATAATCTAGTCTGGTCTAAATAAGACGAGGACTACCCCAACCGTGGACTCCTTCATTTTTCTTTAATATTGACGGACACTTATGATTTTGTTCCATCAGCCGTAGTGGTGACATGGGGCAGGAGTGCACATTGTAATTTTGGCAATCTCTCTACTAATTCTTGGTGCCTTCAATGTCCATAAATATCAAATTCATATACCTAATGTGCAAAGAATACCATGCATGAAATGGGACTATACAATTCTAAGATACAAAAGGAAAATGTCAAATAATATATTCACCCTTTGATGGTGCAGCCTTGCTTATAAAACGCTCCGAACGCGAGGTAGACCAGATGATCTATCCATGGTTACCCCTTTGCAAGCAAGTGAGCAACAACCTCATTTCATGTGCTGGTGAGGGATTGTTGGTGAGTATAGGTACTCATTCGCAGAAGGATACATTACGGGTGCAACTGGATCATATTACCATCCCGAGTGTCTAGGGACTCCCAAGTCATGCGCTTGAGTAGACACTTGTAAGGGATAAGAACCAGAGCCCTACTTTAGGGATCCTACAATTACATGAGAAATGTTCTTTGTAGTTGCAAGTTCACCTGATTGTATTGTACCCCTTGAAGGTAGCTACCCAAGTACCATCCATGTATGACATATATAAGGCAGAATATGAACCCACCGAAGAGGCAAGGTCATTTCCTCATATGCAATGAGAGAGGCATTCTGAATGGTTTGACGGCCAAGTACTTTAAAGGTTCATTGCATTGACTCCATCCCCTCATCAAATTAAGGGTTCTCAAATTTTCCAAATGGGACATCAATATAGATACTCTACTTCCTCATGGTTCTTTCGCTTCTTTGAGAATCGATGACAAAGTCAACACCAGAAGATATTTTCTTGATGGTTGCTACAACTCTATTCCTATCTCTCGCCACTATTTTTGGGAATGACTCGGAAATATGCTTCCACATGCCACTTGTTCTAGATTTTTTATTGCACTTTAGCTTTAATGTGCGGTACTTGCACACCGGTGAAAATGCAATGTAGGATTTCCTCGTGCTCCTTTATCCTCTTCTCTTTGTGTATGATCAGTACATTGTGTATTCTTTCGGATAACATTTGTGGTGATTTGAGACTGGAGTGCACATGCAAGTTTCAGTTTTATGACCCGTCAATAATTTCCTGTGCCTTCTATTCCCCTACCAATCATGTTCATGTCTTTTATGTGCAGAGGGAACAAGTGATGCAAGTTTCGATATTGATTTTTTTTTTGATAAAAGGGGCCACATGGCCCCTATTTTCATTACGAAAATAGGAGTCTGGATACAACAAAACTCAACACCACACCACTTTTTCTTCAGACCTGATGCATCACCTCACTAACTGATAAGCAACCTACATACTAGACATATATATAAGATATAACCATATCTCAAAATACAATACGAACCAAGCTGTTTCTATAATATCCACGTTTAGTACGGCGAGCCGTATGCTTACAGATGATGCTGATATCTTCATTGGACACTTTACGTGCCAGGAAAGTATAAAACAAAAAGAGATAAAAAGGTTTACACTAGGTCTTAATCTAAAAAAGAAACCTTAATGCGGGGCCCTGCTCAGGGACGAAGCCAGGATTTTGACATAGGGGGGGGCGAGGTTTCACACTAAGTCTCATGGGCAACGACTATGTTGCAAAAAAAAAATCCTAGGGTCTGGTGTAATGGAGATGTCATGGTGCAGACATGCCCTTTCTTCTATACTCATTGCATTCACATGATCAAAACTTAAAGAAAATTGATAAATGACAAAATAAACTCACAACACTAGAAACACAAGATAATTTCATGAACTAAAATTTGTAGCAATGCAACGTGGGTAAATAATATATTACTTATCTCATTATTTTCATTGGAATTGGCGAGATGGACCTCATTGATTTAACCCGGCACCAAAGCCAGAACCGGCGAAAGCATGCCATTCTGTGGAAGCAAATTAAGAAGAGTGATACAAGGAGAAAGATGTTTAGTTTGGGAAGGATCAACCAGCACTAATATACCTTTTTTTTTCCTTGTTTTGTTGCCATTCGTGCGGTCGGCCTACTGACAATGTACGTGGGGATCGGGCGCTCGGCCACGGTCATGCCCTACCAATCTTCGCTTCTCTTGATTGTGATGCAAGTCACGGAAAAATCCAATAGCAGGCAAGCGACATGTGTGACGCTTGATTGCAGCAGGCCGCTTGCAAACGGAGGGATTATGGATCTGTGTGTGCGTGCCTGTGTGCTGCTACTAACTGGCCCCTTTGATCCCATGAATCTGTCCCTGGTTTTGATGGCTGAGCTTTTGAACCTACTGGTTTGTAAAAAAAATGAATTAACGACTATAGTCTTTGTGATTATACTGCTATACTTCTTAAAGGAACGAACTAATCTGATGTGAAAATCAACTACCTTGCTGCGCATCCGTGCGCCCGATCTGCTGGCGACCGGCAACGTCTCCGCGGATCAACACCTGTCCCGGCGTGGCGGCGTCCGCTTCCCTTCTCCGCTACTCAATGGCCGCGCGATGGAGAGATGAGAGTTCCGATCACAACAGGCGTCCTTCTAGGAGCAGATCGCATCGGCGGTTAGGAAACGATGCGACGATGTGTGTGTGCGTAATTGTGGCTGCTTTTTGCAACCAACTACAGCGTGTTTGGCAAAAAATGGGAAAGGGAATGGGAGTTTAATGTAGGGAGTTGTATTGAGATTAGACATGGGATGAGTCGTTTTATTCCCAATCCTCTGTTTGGCGTATGATGAAAATTATGTGTGAGAGTTTGATGAGAAATTGTATTTCCGTGTTTGGTTCGTGGGAATTGACAAGGAAATAGACAAGGGAAATTAACGTAAGTTATGATGAAGGGCTAAGATTGACTCACTAAAACAATTCCCTTCCAACTCCCACCCCCTCCCCTGTTAATAAAACGGTGGGAGTTAGAGTCTCAAGTCCCATGACTATTCCCTTATCAATTCCCAATCCCCCTAACCAAACAATAGATTTGAAGTCTCGTACCCCTTCAATTCCCATTCCCTAGCTCTAACTACCCTCAACCAAACATGCTGCTAAGGTATTCGTGGATTAGGCTGTCCAGTTCGTGCATTTTGTGACTTTAGCCGGCCCAAGGGATAGGGGGGGCGAAGCAAGCTAGGGACAAGTGCGCAGGCAAAAAAGATTAGCCTAGAGCTGATCGCTGCACGGGATGACACGATCGGGGGAGGGGGGGGGGGGTCTCGCCCCTACCTCGTCCCCCCTGCATCCGTCCCTGGATAAGATGAAGGAAAAAAATAGCGCGGTACAGCAAAATAGCGCCGACCTCAAAATATGCTATTAGCGTGCTATATCGCGTGCTATTAGCGAGACGTTGTACACCGATATATTTAGCGAGGCAATTCTCGTTATAGCATGCTATTTTTTTGTGTGGATAAGATAGATAGAAATTTTAGGGTAGATATACTAATACAAATACTACAAACTACAGTGCTCCACTCAATACTACTAGGGATAGATAGACGGTGAAATAACAGCGCTCCTCCGATCTACTGGAATTTAGCTGGCGGTTCGGTGCCAAAAACCTTCAGGTACGCCTTCCTGTGAGCTTCACGGTTGATTCGCTTGTTGTCTTCCCGGAAGTTGTCGGGGATCTCGACGTAGCCCTTCTCCTCAAACTCAGCCTTGATCTCCTGCTGGTACTTGAAGTTTTCGTCCCTCAACTTGTTGAAGAAACCGGCGTACTTGCTCTTCTTTCGGTCGAAGCGGGCAGGCTTTTCCCAGGACAGGATGGACCTCACCTCCTCTTCAGACATCATGTTCTTCTCCTGAAGAGGACCCTTCTTGCACTTGCCATGGCCCCCCTGCGAACCGGCCTTAGGAAGCCTCTTCTGTCGACCATGACGCCCTTGCATGATCACTGACTCCTCCTGCGAACCGGCCTTCGGAGACCCCTACTGTCCACGACGACGACGCGTCGGCTTGGTCGCCGCCGCCACCACCTCCACCTCCTCCGACGAACCGGCCGAGAAAGAAGGCCCCTTTGGAACCCTAGCTTCCGACTTGAGGCGATTCAGATTGGGGAGGAGACGACGCCGCGTCTTCCATCTTATAGGGAGCGGCGGAGGCCAGCCTAGTCGGTGTCGGCTCGCTCTTGGGCTCCAGCTGGGCTTCTCGTGCCACGCCAGGAAAGATGAGCGCCCGATGCGGCCCGGCCAGCCCAGCGCCCATCCATCCTCCTCTCGCCTGAAGAGAGACATTGTAATGGGCCCGCCCAATAGCACTGTTTGTTCAGCTCATTTTTTGTCCGCTCGCTTCACTACTATTGTTCGTTCACTCACTTTTGTTTTTTATTTTCATTTATTTACTTTTGCTTATATTATAAGAAATATATCTAAAATATACATATTCCTAAAGAAGTACTTAAGTATTCAAAAATAATATTTATGCAATGTTAAAAAAAGACGGTGCAACTTTAACCAAATTATGATTGCATTTGAAAAATCCGTATTGGAAGAAAATGTTTAACACAAATTAAAAAGCATGAGTTTAAAAGATGGATAACCATATATTTTAAAAATTATAAACTTATATAAATAAATATTTCAATGTATGCAAAAAGTACAATTTGTATGAAAAAAGTAGACATCAAAACATGTATTTGAAAAAAATCATGGTCTTTGAAAAGAATTAGTAAAAATATATTTTGAAATTGCTAAAAAAATTGTGAAAAAGTGTTTCTGACATATACAAAAAAGGAACAACGTCTATAAAAAATACACATCAAAACATATATTCGAAAGAGGTTAATATTGTATTTTTAAAATGTTAGCACAGTGTAAACAATTGTTAGCGTAGTCTAATCAAATGTAGATATGCTTTGAAAAAGTGTTTTAATTTTATTTGAAAAAATCTTAACATGTATTCAAAAACATGTGCTCGGAATAATGTTAACCATGTATTGAAAAAGAATTTACATGCAAAACAATTGTTTCAGGTATATACGGAAAATGCCCAATCTATATGTAAAAAAGTAGACATGAAAACATATATCTTAAAACATGATTAACATATATAATTTTTTCATGTGTACAGAAAAATAGAAAATATTTATAAAAATGTAGAAATCAAAACATATCTTCAAAAATAATTTTAATCATGTATTTAAAATAGCTTAAACATGCATAAAAAAATTCTTCTGTATAACAAAATGTACAATTTGTATGAAAAAAGCAGGAACGAAAACATATATATTAAAAACACAAAGAGAACTGAAGGAAAAAAAGCAAAAAAACCAAATAAAAAAGCAAGCTTATGAGTAACATAAAGAAAACATATAGAAAGAGAAGAGAAAGAGAAATTAATGAAAACCGTAAAAGGAATAGACAAAATAAAGAAAAAATCAATAAATTGAACGAGCCCAGCCAATGTACAGTAAATTATAAGAAAAAACTAATACAGAACAACGTCTGAGCGAGCGAACGAACCCAGCAACACAGCAAGTGGCCGAGCAAGCATTCACTCTAAATGGGCCAGCCCATACCTGCCGACGCCATAATACGAATCACAGCAAGCGATAAATAGCTGTAGAGAGCAACTAATCAAGGAGTGCTCCTGGTGGGCTGGGAGGCGCCACTTAGCACGTTCTCATTTGCCGCCACGTGTCATGGGCACTCCCTTCGGGATTTTCTGTACGCATTTTCAGCTTTTAGAGGGTGTTTGTTTCCAGAAATTTATTGGTTTAGGGATTTAAAAAAGTCCCTATAAGTCGGACGTGGAGTATGTGATCACGAGCTCACATGAGCTCGGTATCACATCCGTCCAGAATAGCTTTATGATTTGGTGAATTGAATGAAGGTAGCAGGCTGCGGGTCCACATGGGACGGGGAAATTCTCATATACTCCGCTATACGGACCTGACCGATGGGCCCTGGCTTGCACGGACGTTTGCACGGCGTCGACGGAGCAAGCCCGAGCCGTGGATCAGATCCGGTGCTTTCCAGTAGCGTCGGCAGACCACGCAGTAAATGCAGAAGGTGAGGCGCTGGAGGGGGCAGTGAAGGTGAATCTTGCATTCTTCCCAGGCGGCAAAGCGGTGGGGAAATCTCCTGCGGCGAAGGGGATTGCGCGGTCCAGCGAGTTCCCAGGTGTTCCGGCGGTCATGGAGTTCTTGATGCAGCCGATAAACAGGTTAGAATCTACTCGATGACCATCCCTTTTGCACGGATTTGGATCCGGTTGTCAGCACTGACTTTGTTTCTGTCGGCTGCAGAAAATGTGTGGATGAACCAGAACACTGCTAGAGGAGGTCAATGATAACAACAGCACCATAGAGCCTGTCGGTTCCCGGTCATCGCGCCAGCGGAGGTTGAGATGCCAGCACCAGCGGCTTCAAGTGCAGACGGCTAAATCTGTTGTGAGGGCGCCGCTGCAGAGCCTGCAAATGCAGATAAGGCTCAAGGTTCAGAGCACTCCATAGAGCAAGTGGATCCAAAAACTACGGGTCAACGCAAAGGTATGAAGATTGCAATTAAAGGATTGTTCATTGTGCGTTTAGAAAAAATCAGGGGCGTCCTAGCTATCAAGTAAAACAGAAATTGCTAGCTTCATTTCAGATGGTTTGTTAATTTGTAATAGTGATTGAATAATAAGCAACCCTTGGAGATGCTCCTGGGAAGGATGTTGTGGTGCAAGTTAATTTTGTGAGGAAAATAAACACTACACTGCAGAGAACAAATAGATTTCCCTAATCTGTGATGCAAACATGATGCATTTTCAGTGTCTGAGCCAAAGTAGTTCATACAATGGTTGAAACTGAAAGAATAGTTGATTGTTTGGATATAATTTGCAATGCCTTACAGAGTGCGTGTCGGTGCTGCCGCGCTAGGCAGAGCTCCTTGCCCGGACAGGGTCACAGCCCTGGAGAAGTCCGTCCTGATCCGTGCTACAGGATTGATGCTTTTCCGGTAACTATGCTAGCAGCCAAGTAAATGCAAGCATGGGTCAACGGAGCAGATGTCTCCTACCTTGCTAGCGTGGATCCTTCTTTTCTCGAGAGCGACGATCCGGTGGAAACACCGTCTATGAAAAGGAACCTGCGGCTACCAGCGAAGCTGGAGTTCTTGATGCAGTCGATTAACAGGTACGGATCTGTTCGGTGGTGCGAGTTATTTCACAGGGATTTTGTTTGGGGATTTCTGAAGATCTGTTGTAGAGGAGGTGAATGACAGCGACATACCCATGGAGCCCCTGATGGCACCACATGGGGGCAAGCTGCCGGCCATGACGGCATCAAGTGCGGATGGGCAGCGATTCGAGATTCGACTCAGGCATCCGAGCAATCTGTAGAGCAGACCGACCCAAAAAAAGTATGCAGTTTATGAGGACTAAGTTTTCTTGCTAATTGTATAAATCTTGCAAATTTGAGTAGGAAAATGGCTGGTCCTGGGATGCAGCAAATTCGGCAGCAATCTTGCAAATTTGACAAAGTTGGCCATGTTTCCATGTAGTACTATGTCAAGATGCTCTTGGAACAAGATCATTGAGTTTGTTGTGTGGTGTCTTTACCTGTGCACTACATCAACTATTCTGAGTTTTTAATCGTTCCTGCGTGGTAAACATGCAAGCATGGTATAAAAAAAAGAGGAAAAGCAACTGAAAATCTTCTTGGGCACGGGAAAGATTACCAATTATCGCTGCATTCATGGATGCGTTTTTTTTTTTGAGAACTGATGACAGTGAGTAATCCTCACTGCCTTTGTATTAAAATAATTAAGGTTAGGGGGGTGTCAGAGTGTCC
>NC_041389.1:13389116-13490842 GCF_002162155.2 Triticum dicoccoides | reverse complement strand
GTTGTCAGCTATACAATACAACCGAAAAGAAACTCAAAGCAAATCTACAATAGAAGTGATGGAAGGAGCCAACTCCTGCTTAGCTCTATACAATACATGGATGCGTTGTTAATCTGATTTTTTTTGGTTAACTAATTATGTATTAACACTTTGATATACACCCAGGGTCAGGATTGGGGCTGCTGAGCCAGTCAGGGCGCCGCCCTAATATGATTTCAGCAATGGAGAAATCAATACGGGGTTTTGCTGAAAACACTGGAGACAATGTCATTGTGCCAAAATTAGGAACCAACTTTCATACATTGGGTGAAGCCTATGATTTCTACAATCTGTATTCGTAGGAGAAAGGATAGGCATTAGGTACGGAAAGAGGAGACTAAATGTGAATAGGATGAAATGCATGCAAAAAATAGTCTGCAGATGCGTGGTACGTACACTTATTTACATAATTTCATAATATACTACTAGCTCACTGAATTCATGTTTTGGTTAGCTGAATTTGGATGGTTTGAATGTTGGCCAGGGGAAGCCGGTAGTGGAGAACACAGGCTCTTGCCACTGTGACTGTCCTGCTCTCATAAGACTGCTGTGTTTCAAAGACAACAGTTGGTACATAGCCGAGCACCGTGAGGGGCACAACCATTTGTTGTCTCCGACCAATGGGTAGACAATAAATACACAGGCAATCACACAAACATATCGATGTGTACAGAAATGAAGTTGCAGAAATAAGGCACTGCCTTCAATTAGAACACAGGTTGGCAGAGAATGGAGATGTTGTGAACCAGATTCAGCCACAAGGTGCTCTGGTGGTTATGGGAGACAAAGTGCATGGTGTTATGGGCAACGATGATAACAATGCAGCTAATGAGTCCAGGAATATGCTAGCGGGATTACTACCTCTGGGTAAGAGGAAAGAGATGGGAAGGCCTACAACAAGCAGAGAGAAGTCGCCATATGAAGGGTTGAGCAAGAGGACAAGATTCTGCACCATCTGTCGGCGTCAAGGGCACGAAGCGGATAACTTGGCCTGATCGCGGAGATGTCCCAAAACAAGCTTGGAAATCTGGACGATGCAAAAATTGTGGTGTAAGGCCACCGTCGGAAGAACTGCCACAAAGCAGCCGAACTCGGACTGAATAATTGATGGGATTGTTTAGTTAGTTTCAGTGCACTACGTTTCTGCCCAGTTTAAGTTATGCTGTATCTGAATAATTAGAACTTGTCTGTAAACCATCTGGACAAAATAATTTGTTTCTTCATTCCCTCGTGAGCACACTCTGACACTGAAAATGGTTGAGAGCTTTCTTTGAACATGTGCATGTGGCCCCGTGCTGATGATAATTGTTAGTGCATGATTCTGATTGAATTGCCTTTTGCATAATATAAACAGATGCTTACATGTGGTGCCTGATCGGGGTTTCAGAGACAGGCCTGAATATATTTGCTTGCTGAATGCGCTAACAAGTTAATGCATCTACCATCAAACGGCCAGTGTTCAGACAGTGTTCAAACTTACCCTATCAGTCATTGGGGATACTGGAGTATGCGAGCATGAAGTGGTGGTAGAGAGAAGAAGGCAACTGCTGGTGTTGGCACTTCCTGAAGAGGGGTACGACTAATACGACCCTAATGTTGATCATTGCATAGCCAACTATGCGAAGGAGGATGAACAACTCCAGGAACCTGCGCTGGGCAGAGTTGGATTGGATTTAGCAAGGGTATGAAGAACACCAGCCTTGCGGGGGAAGGTAGCTTGCAATGGGTGACTGATAGGGTAAGTTTTTTTCTTCGAGAATCAACTGACGGGGTAAATGTGTTGGGTCACGACGTTAGTTCAGAATCTATACTGCTAGACGGCCCATATCGTCTATTTCCATCCGAGCCGAGCTGTGCGTGACTGGCGGGGTAACAGAGGCTGTGTGTCAGATGTGGGCCATAGGCCAGGATAAAATATCAAACATGTAAATTATACATGGGCCTATACTTCCTGCGGTGTGCATCACGAGACAAGCTAGCGGCACAGATAACGAGCACACAGGTGCTCGGGATCACGTTAGCACTTCTGCTATAAGTCCCATCTAAACCAAACGGGAGGGACTTATTGGGACTTATTGTGATGATTTGGGACTCATCAAATAAGACTCTCAGGAAGGAGCTTATTTGGGACTTATCCCGGGCCGGACCTACCCCGCGTCGCTCCAGGCTCGTTCTCCGCACGCCGCTGCCCCGCCTCTCGCCCCGTCGCCGCCCCGCCTCTCGCCCCGTCGCCGACCCGCCTCTCGCCCCGTCGCCGCCCCGCCTCGGTTCGCCGTCCCATCGCCGCCCCGCCTCGGTTCGTTGCAGCGGTGCCTTCAATCGCCGGACAGGCCCTCTCCCGAGCCTCGTTGCAGCGGTGCAACATGGACTTATAAGTCCCTGTAAACAAACAGGTAGGGACTCGGGACTTATAAGTACCTGTAAACAAACAGCTAGGGACTTATGACTTATAAGTTGGGACTTAAAAAAGTCCTAGGACTTATGAAACAAACAGGGCCTTAGACCAAAAAATTTGGGTTCTTCGGTTTTCCCCTGATTTTCCCTAGAATTTGGACAAAAAAAGTCGAAACAAAAAATTATTTCCAGGGAAAATGTGTTTTTTATTTTTTCTTCTTTTGCGAGAGACAAGATTTACTTCTAGTGGAAGCACATATATGCTTTGACGAGAGGCATGGTCCTGCCCCTCAGAAAAGAAAAAAAATGGGTTTTTCTTTTTTTTTTTTCCTTTCGCAAGAAGCACAGATTTACTTCCCCTGAAAGTACGGATTTGCTTCTGCGAGGGGCTCAGTCATGTCTCTCGGGAAAGATAAAAACGCGTTTTTTTTCTTTCGCGAGAGACGAGACACAAATTTGCTTCTCATGGATGCATAGATTAACTTCCACGAGAGGCACAGTCGTGAGTCTCGAAAAGGACAAAATGCGGGATTTTCTTTCGTGAGAGGCACGGTCATACCCGTCGAAGAGGAAAAGAAATGCGTTTTCATTTTTCACTTCCGCAAGAGGCACAAATATACTCCTCGTGGAGGCACGGATTTCCTTCCGTGAGAGGAACAATCGTAGGTCTTGAAAATGTAAAAAAGACGCATTTTCCTTTTTATTTCCTTTTCGCGAGAGGCAAAAATTTACTTCGCAAAGAGTCACGATTTCCTTCCGCGAGAGGCATAGCTGCACCTCTCGGAAATGGGGAAAACGTGTATTTGTTTTCACGAGAGGTACATATTTTCTTTTCTTGGAGGCACAGATTTGCTTTCGCAAGATGCACGGTTGTGCCTCATTGGAAAGGAAAAAAACGTGCTCCCGGTTTCATTTTTTTCATCTAGTTTTTTTCATGAGAAAAAGATCATCGAAACATATCTACATGGATCTAGTTTTACAGATCTCGACGTGAGGAATCCAACGGCGAAAACAGTTTAAGAGATAAAATGTTTTAATAAACGAATCTACGAAAGGGAAAATTCACAGGTTACGACAAGACTTGTTGCAATCATAAATGGTGGGAATGACCTTCGCAAAGAATACTCATTAATTAGTGATTTTGATAGCCATAACACTATATGTCGCCTGTACCGATTCCTAATAGGAATCGCCTATAGCTGACGTTTAGCAGGACGGCCTAGTAGCGCAGTTTATTCGCGCTCTATAGGTTTTGCTCCAGTTTTGTACTTCTTTTTTCTTTGCTTTATTTATTTTTCATGGATTTTTATTTTTTTGTTTCGTTTTCTTTGCTTTCTCATCAGTTTTGGGCTTTCTTTTCTTTATTTCACGTTGATTTTCTTTTATGTTTTCTTGGTTTTCTTTGGTTTTTTGGTTTTTTTAGTTTCTTTGTCTGGTTTTATCAGTTTTTGTCCAAGTACATGTCTAATTCTTTTCAGTACACAATGTACATTTTAAGAGCATCTATGAAACATTTTACGATACATATTGAACATTCTTCAACTACATAATGTATATTTTTCAATACATGTTTTGAACACTTTTTCTAATACACGGTAACATTTTGCCAAATACATGTTGCACATTGGTAATGGCAATAAACATTTTGTAAACTACACAATTATTTTTGCCTTACTTAAAGATTTTTAAAAATATCATGGACAATTTTTTAAAACATGTGTTATTTCATAAAAATATCATGTCTATTTTTTATAACCTACGCAAACATTTTATACATTGTATATAGCATTTTAAAAATGTCTCAAACATTTTTTATGAAATGTAGGAACATTTTCCTAAATTGTCACGTACATTTTTTAATGGTATGAAACATTTTTTTACATTACACAAACATTACTTTACATTGTATACACATTTATAACAAAGTTTTTTTAAACACGGAAACATTTTTTATTGGCATGAACATCTTTTTGAGGTTTTATTAAAACTGTGCTCGCATTTTTTATTAGTTTAACATATAATGAATTTCTGTTTTTGAACTTTGTTAATTAATTTTAAGGTTTTGAAATATATGCATTAATAGTGAAGTCCTCCTAACTTTCAAACTCCATGAAGCGCAACCATTCTTCTTGATACTCCAGCGCATATATAAATTTTGTTGGTAGTATTACAAATAACTAAGTGCATTGCCGACATTCTAACTTTGATTGTGGGAAGTAGATTTAAAAGTGTCACCAAAAATGAACAAGACATTGATCGATGCATCTAAGAACATGTTATTAGCCCCTTTGCAACCTCTTACTTCCACAAATTAAATATATGTGAATTAGTCGACCGCCATTACAGTTTTTTGATGGACCACATAATATGTACTCCCTCCGTTCCTAAATATTTGTCTTTTTAAAGATTTCAAATGGACAATCACATACGGATGTATATAGATATATTTTAGAGTGTAGATTCACTCGTTTTGCTCCCTATGTAGTCGCTTGTTTAAATCTCTAGAAAGGCAAATATTTAAGAACGGAGGGAGTACTTCCTATGGATTTCAGCCTGCCCTTTATGATATGTGAAATTCCAGTTCACCAGTGGTGCATAAGATCAAGACGACTGACTTATTTTCTTTGTTTTGGTTGTCTATTAGCAGCATGCATCGGTACTCATCACCTCAACTTTGAAATGACCACCTCAATGACAAATGTTCATTTAACCAAGAAATTATTATTTTCACTATGTTTACTTTACTCGAGATATATTTGATCACTTGTATCAATAAAGGCACTTTTATTTGTGTATTTTTTGATCACTTGTATATTTGATACTTGTACCAATATATTTGATCACTTGCACCAACAAATATGTGATAACTTGTACCATTAAATATTTTCATCTAACCAAATCTCAAAATATTATGTATGTACCACCCCTCAAAAAAATATGATGTATGTACCTGATAGGTGCTCAACCTTTGTGTCTCTTGATCCGTTTGAATATTATGCATTATTCTATTATATGAACTTATGGTTGGTTGCTTCTCATCATATTTCGTATGGGATTTGAACTACCCTAGAATTTTGTCACATTTCTTGGTTGAAGAGAATGTAAGCATTCCTTGAGAGAGATAAAGGCGTGAACTTCCTCGGATGTATAACATGAATATATGAAACAAAATACTTTTTTCTCAATACTTTCAATACACTATAGACGATGCCCTCACATTTGCAAGGGCCACTTTGCTAGTTGGTTTAATCTAAGAAAGAGCTCCCTTTCTCTAGCTGGAGTCTGCGTCTAGAAGAAATAGCTTTCCCGTGACTATCAGGCAGAATTGTCAAAGATACTGGACCTCACCTGCCGTTCCGTCCTGCACAAACTGAACGGCCTGACAAGTGACCTGGCAAGTTCCTTTCTTGGCTGAAGCCGGTCGGAGGCATATTAGGACTTTGCTTGCTGTTAGATACACATAGTTAGCAACTTAGCATAAAATGATACTTCCTCCGTCTCAAAATAAATGTTTCAACTTTGTTATAACTTTGTACCAAAGTTAGGACACTTATTTTGGGATGAAGGGAGAGTATCCAATATCGTTTCAGGGTGTTTCACGTACCACTGATTCGAACCATGATTAACATGAAAAGCGTGTGGTCAGATTTAGCCAAACAAACACAAAAATCTAGGAGTCCACTACAAATCCGATTTCAGATTATTTTTTTACCATGGCAAATTATGTTCTCCGACGATGGCAAGTTTAGTCGGCGTTAGCGAGCATGAAAAATCCGCCTCATTTCATTTTTCATCAACAAATTATCGTACTTGCAAACTAAAAATCTGAATCGGATGTCAGATTTTTTTTTAGTGTTTTCGAGGATATATGTGAGCTCCCTTTCTCTGTTTTTTTTTGGTGTGTGTTGGGGAGCTTCCTTTCTCTAGTTGGCGTGTGCGTCTGCAAGAAAATAGCTATATGAAAGCGCGTACATATTTATGTACATCTCATAGCGGGATTGTCTCGTCGTCATGCTGGTGAGATGACTAAATATTCCGTTGATTGGTTGCGAAAGAAGTGTAGTTGTAGCTAGCTGAGCATCGATACTTCTTCTTTTTTGCGGGTACTTTTTCTTTTTAGCTGAGCACGGATACAACGGCACGGGTATGGCGATATGGGATACGGCAAATTTTAAAAACAGCAATACGGCGAGTATATATAAATAATTAATAAAATGTCATGTAACAAAAACAAAACCTAATAAAATCTCTGACATGAGATCAAAATACTACAATATTGGTTGTCTAATTGCATCAATATTGGTTGCATGGTTACAGTAGTACTATTGGTTGCAGGACGTGTGTCACCTGCGCCTTCAACATCAATACTATTGGTTGCACTGCTATTTGTCCCACCAGCCTCAAGCCCCTCAACAACAATCAGGCAAAGCATACATGACTTTTTCATTGGTTTGGCCCATTAACAAAAGAATAGCACGATTTGACTCTTCGAATCTGACCCATTTCAAAACGCCAGTAACCATGGCGTTTTGGTTACACTGAAGACACCATGGTCTTTGGGGTCTGCCCCTGGCCATCTCTGGTCAGTTTTTCTGACCGTCTATGTTGCATACCGGGCACAAACCAGGGATCCATGCATGCATGTACATGCCCATGCCCATGGGCCGCGGCCGTGACCTCGCATGCTAGGTGGATGGTGCGTTGATGTTGATCCTGTAATCTTGGCGCCCTTGTATCTAGTATAGGTAGTTTCTTTTAGTTTTCAGAACTCCACGGCATGTGCACGAGTCTGTTTGTGCCATGACCAGTTCTTTTCCTTTTAGATAGGATCGAGCTGCCGAGCGTGCATCGTGGGATGGCACGAAGTCAAGCACGCGCGGTGGGATCGCGAGGACGTGCGAGAGTGGCCGTGGGATGGCGCGACCGCAAAGCTCGGACACGATCCGTTTCCCGTTTCAGATATAAGGAATAAAGCAAGACAGAAAACGCTGCAACTTTTACGCGGCACAAAACCTCCTCTCGCCATTGTTGAGCTCGCCTAGTTTCTAACAATTGGCATCAGAGCAGCTATCGATCCAGGGTGGTGATGACGTCCAACGACGGCGAACGCACGCCGGCGCCGCGCATCAACATGTCGGGAGGCGACACCGGGGCTGCGGCGGAGAGGGAGCGAGGACGGAGCCGGGGGCGCAGCGTCGTCCGGCGGGGCGGCAAGGAGGTGATCATCCACGAGCGCGTCGTGCAGGAGCGCAAGAACTTCGGCGCCAACATCGTCTACCCCACCCTCACAGCCACCAATTACATTGAGTGGGCGCTGGTGATGAAAATCAACCTGCGCGCGCAAGGGTTGTGGGAGGCGGTGTCCGGCATGGGCGAGCCGGGCGATCGCGAGGACATGGCAGCGCTCTCTGCACTGCTGCGTGCGGTGCCCCCGGAGATGGTGCCGGTTCTCGCGGTCAAGGAGACGGCGGCGAACGCATGGGAGGCAATCAAGCTGATGCGCATGGGTGTCAGCCGTGCACGGGAGGCCACGGCGCAGCGCCTCCGCAAGGAGTTCGAGCAGATCGCCTTCAAGGACGGCGAGACGCTCGACGCGTTCGGCATGCGCATCACCAACCTCGCCAACAACCTGCGATCTCTCGGCGACGTAGTGGACGAGGTAAAAATAGTTCAGAAATTCCTTCGTGAAGTGCCTAGCCAGTACGCGCAGATCGCCTGCTCGATCGAGACTCTCCTCGATCTCAACGGCATGTCCGTCGAGGAGTTGATCGGACGCCTGCGCTCCTCGGCGGAAAGATGCTCGATCGGGACGGTGGAGCGCATTGGCAGCCAGCTACTGCTCACGGAGGAGCAGTGGTTGGCCCGCGGCAAGCAGAAGGAGCACGGACAGGGATCCGGCTCGAACGGCGGCGGCTCAAAGAGCAACGGCCGCGGCAAGAACAAGCACAACGGCAACGATCGTCGTGGCCCAAACGGCGAACAGGACAGGTCGGGGATCAAGTGCTACAACTGCAACAAGTATGCAGGGCACATATCCCGTGACTGTCCGGAGCCACGACGGGAACGCAGGGAGCGACGCCAGCAAGCTCACCTGGCCGCGGCGGAGGAGGACAAGCCCGACATCGATGGGCCGGCACTCCTGATGGCGGTCACGGACCAGGGCACGACGACGGACGCGCCCACGCCAATCGCGATCGGCAAGCTGGAGCGCGTCAGCCTCGTGGAGGACCGCGTCTTCCTCGCCTCCGCACACCAGGGAAATGACACGTGGGTGCTGGATACCGGTGCCAGCAACCACATGACCGGCCGCCGCGACGTCTTCACCGAGCTGATCACCACGGTGGGCGGCACGGTGAAATTCGGCGACGGGTCAGTGGTGGAAATCAAGGGGCGGGGAACAATCCTGTTTGCCTGCGGCAACGGGGACCATCGAGCGTTGACCGACGCGTACTACATCCCGCGTCTGCGGAGCAACATCGTCAGCCTCGGGCAGCTCGAGGAGAACGGCTGCCGCATCGACCTCGCCAACGGGTTCCTGAAGCTGTTCGACAGGCGACAGAATCTGTTCGTCAAAGTACCACGAGCACGCAACCGGCTGTACACCGTCAAGCTGGACATTGCGAGGCCGGTGTGTCTCGCGGCGGTGCACTCCAATGATTCTTGGAGGTGGCATGCACGCTACGGCCACCTCAACTTCGACGCTCTCAAGAAACTCGCGCGCCATGGCATGGTGCGAGGGCTGCCGCACATCGACCACGTCGAGCAGCTCTGCGACGGCTGCCTAGCCGGAAAGCAGCGCCGAGCACCGTTTCCCCAACAGGCAAAGAAGCGGGCCGAGGACATCCTCAGACTTGGTGCACGGGGACATTTGCGGCCCAATCACGCCAGCTACACCAGCCGGTAGGCGCTACTTCCTGCTCCTTGTCGACGACAAGAGCAGGTATATGTGGCTCACACTGCTGACGACGAAGGACCAGGCAGCAACGGCGATCAAGCGTTTTAGGGCTGGAGCGGAGGTGGAGACGGGGCGCAAGCTGCGCCTACTCCGGACTGACCGTGGTGGCGAGTTCACCGTGGCCACGTTCGCTGAGTACTGCGCTGACGAGGGTATCGGGCGTCAACTGACGGCGCCGTACTCACCCCAGCAGAACGGGGTCGTCGAGCGCCGAAACCAGACGATTGTCTCCACCGCGCGCAGCTTGATGAAGGCCATGGGCGTTCCAGCAAGGTTTTGGGGAGAAGCCGTGACCACCGCGGTTTATCTCCTGAACAGATCACCGACGAAGAGCGTGGATGGACAAACCCCATTCGAGGTATGGCACAGCTACAAGCCAGATGTGAGTTATTTGCGTGTCTTTGGGTGTGTTGCACACGTGAAGGTGACCAAGCCGAACCCGGCGAAGCTGGATGATCGGAGCACCCCCATGGTGTTCCTCGGGTACGAGCCTGGGTCGGCGGCATATCGCGTCTACGACCCTGTGAAGAATCGTGTGCACGTGTCGCGCGATGTCATCTTTGATGAAGGCGCTCGGTGGGAATGGAACAAGGAGGGAGCGGCCGCTGACGCCGCGCCGTTCCATGTCGAGGTATACGTGCACCCAGTCACCACGGCGACGACGGCGGCCTACGTCCCTGGCAAGCAGAGTGCGGGGAGCGCGGCTCGTACGGGCCGCACGCCGCCACCCAGCCCTCTCGAGGACTGCACCGCGCCAGGGTCAGCTGCTGCATCTTCTTTAGCTGCTGCGGGGACCAGCGCGGGAGAGGCCTCCCCGACATCCCCAGGGCCACAACACCCGATGATCACGAGGGCACGTCACGGCATCATCAAGCCCAACCCGTTCTACGACGACTACATAACGGGAGATGATGTGGAGGAGCTCGACGACGAGCTGTGTATGGTGGCAGCAGAAGAACCTGTGTCAGTGGACGCCGCGCTGACCCAGGCAGGATGGAAGAGCGCCATGGACGCCGAGCTGGCGTCGATCCGCAGCAACAACACATGGGAGCTCGCCACGCTCCCACCCGGCCACAAGGCCATCGGGCTCAAGTGGGTCTACAAGGTGAAAAGGGATGCTGCCGGTGAGGTGGTCAAGCACAAAGCGCGCCTTGTCGCGAAAGGGTATGCACAGCGACAGGGGGTGGACTTCGACGAGGTATTCGCGCCGGTGGCGAGACTGGAGACCGTGCGGCTGCTGCTGGCGCTTGCCGCGCACCGCGGGTGGCAGGTGCACCACATGGACGTGAAGTCTGCGTTCCTCAACGGCGACCTGGTGGAGGAGGTCTACGTGCAACAACCACCGGGCTACATCGACCCCGACGGCGAGCACAAGGTGCTCAGGCTGCGCAAGGCCTTGTACGGGCTTCATCAGGCACCACGCGCCTGGAACGTCAAGCTCGATGCCTCTCTGGCATCGCTCGGGTTCGAAAGGAGCACCGTCGAGCACGCCGTGTACAAAAGGGATAGCAGCTCGGCCACGTTACTCGTCGGCGTCTACGTCGATGACCTGATCATCACCGGCACGGACGCCAACGAGACAGCCGCGTTCAAGGATCAGATGCACGAGCTGTTCGAGATGAGCGATCTCGGTCTCCTGAGCTACTATTTGGGGATCGAGGTCAGGCAAGAGGCAAGCACAATCACACTCTGTCAGAAAGCCTATGCGGAGAAGATCCTGGAAGCTGCAGGCATGATGGGCTGCAATGCCTGTCACACCCCGATGCAGAACCGCCTGCAGCTGAGCAAGGCGCGAGGCGGAGACGTGATGGACGCCACTAGCTACCGGAGCATCGTTGGCAGTCTCCGGTACCTCTGCAACACTCGACCCGACATCACACATGCCGTCGGGATAGTGAGCAGGTACATGGAGGCACCCACTGCTTCACACTGGGCGGCTGTGAGGCAGATCTTGCGCTACATCAGCGGGACGGCCGGCTACGGGTGCAGGTATGTGAAGGGCACCACCGGCGAGCCCGTTTTGGTGGGGTTCAGTGACAGCGATTTCGCTGGAGACATTGATGACCGAAAGAGCACCACCCGCGTCGTATTCTTCCTCGACTCCGGCATCATCACGTGGACATCTTAGAAGCAATCGGTGGTGGCTCTCTCGTCTTGCGAGGCGGAGTACATCGCAGCGGCGAAGGCAGGTTGCCAAGCTGTCTGGTTGAGCAGGCTCCTCGCCGAGCTGACGAACAAGCCTGACGCGACGGTGAAGCTGTACGTGGACAATAAGTCCACGATTGAGCTGAGCAAGAACCCAGTGCACCATGAACGAAGTAAGCACATCGACGTTCGTTTCCATTACATTCGTCAGTGCATTGAGGAAGGCGTGGTGGACATTGACCATGTGAGCACAAATGAACAACTCGCCGACATCCTGACCAAGGCGCTGGGGCGCGTCAAGTTCTCGGAGATGCGACTCAAGCTCGGCATCATGGAAGTTTCAAATGGACACCAAGATTAGGGGGTGATTTGTTGATCCTGTAATCTTGGCGCCCTTGTATCTAGTATAGGTAGTTTCTTTTAGTTTTCAGAACTCCACGGCATGTGCACGAGTCTGTTTGTGCCATGACCAGTTCTTTTCCTTTTAGATAGGATCGAGCTGCCGAGCGTGCATCGTGGGATGGCACGAAGTCAAGCACGCGCGGTGGGATCGCGAGGACGTGCGAGAGTGGCCGTGGGATAGCGCGACCGCAAAGCTCGGACACGATCCGTTTCCCGTTTCAGATATAAGGAATAAAGCAAGACAGAAAACGCTGCAACTTTTACGCGGCACAAAACCTCCTCTCGCCATTGTTGAGCTCGCCTAGTTTCTAACAATTGACAAGAGAAGTTCTGCGGAAGTGTGGTCTTTGTCTGGCGTCAGTCGAGACGCGGTGCTGTGTATCAGTTTAGGATACGCTTTTTGCGTTGTAGCTTGTGTTGCGGTGGTGTTCGTCTGTGATCTTGTTGGGTGTGGTGTTCGTGCTACGCTCGTTGTTCGCATGAGTGATAGCTTTTTTCTAATTAAATTCTGCCTTCTATAAATCTATGATATGCCTAGGCGTACTTTCAAAAAAAAAGACATTAGATATGAGATATTATCTCATATTTAGATGTGACATAGTCAGACCTTAATTTTAGAGGTTGGCCGCCTGATGGACGGTGCACAGATATTACAAATAGTGCGATAGTCCTAGATAGATAGATAGATAGATAGATAGACGGTAAAACAACAAGGCCCTGCGGCGAGTTCGATCAGGCTGAGCAGAGCTCAGGCGGAGGATAGGAACCATACATCTCAAAGTACGCCTGCGTGTACGCGTTATCGTTGGCTCGGGTGATCCTTTCCTCGTGGTCGTCGGGGACCTCAACGTAGCCCTTGTCATCCAGCTCCTTCCGGAGCCTCCGCTGGAAATCGACAAGATCGTCATGCAACTCGTCATCAGTGGTCGCACCCTTTGGGTTGGCGGTGGGAGGCTTCTTCCAGCGGCCTTCCGCGTTAAGAAGATGAACGCGGACGTGGCCCGGCCCAACCGCGTCGCCCAGCTCGTCTACGATTTTCTGACCAAGCCTATTGATTTTTTCCTCTTTTTCCTTGAGCTAACCAAGCCTATTGATTCGCTCAAAAAAAAAAACAAGCCTATTGAATTTTAATTTTTTTGGATATAACCTGTTCCACGCAAGCTATGTCTTGCATTTTTAATTCAAAACAAAAGCATGAGCAAAAGGAGATCACGCAGGTTTCGATCCCAGTACCTCCAGGGAGAAGTCCGGCGTTGCCAGCCACTCCGCCTGCTTCTCGCCCGTGCCTAGTGGTAGGGGGGTGTCCTTGTCGAGGGCTTGTTCGGTTAATCCCTCCTACAAGGGGATTGGGGAGGACTCGGGGGGATTGAGGTGGATTTTGACTTTTAGGGGGTTTAATCACTCTCAATCCCTTTCAAACCCCTTCAAATCTCAAGGAACCGAACAAGGCCTCAGGCAATTCCAGATGGTTTTCTCAGGTTTTCTCTTATTTATTTTTTCTATTCTTTTTTTCTCCACATTATTTTTATTATTATTTGCATTTGTTTCTATGATTTTATTTTTATTATTTACTTTTTTGGTTTCTTTTCATTTTTTTGTTTCTTTTCTTTCTTTCGGTTTCATTCTATGTTTTTTTGTATATGTCAACAACAGTTTTGTAATACACATTTAACATTTTTAAATACAGATTTAACATTTCTTTAACATATGGCCAATATTTTTTCTATACATATTTCTAATATTTGTAAATGTTTCATTAACATTTTTTTAATACTAGGTCAACATTTTTATATACTTTTATAAATTCTGGAATAACAATTTTCAAATGAAAAGTTTAACTTTTTTAATACATTGTCAACATTTTTTCTATACACATTTAACATTTTCTAAATGCTTGACTATTAACATTTTTTAGCACTTGTTCGATATTTCTTCAAATGCTTGACCAAATTTTTTATTTACATGATAAAAAAGATCATCATTTTTTTAATACATTGTCAACATTTTGTATACACATTTAACATTTCCCAAAATTTTGATTCACATTGTGCAAATAATTGCTCAACATTTTTTTTCAAATGCTTGATCAACATTTTTATATACATGATAAAAAAAATCATCATTCATTCAATGCATAATCAACAATTTTTCTATACATGTTCAACATTTTTCAAATGTTTTTGTAAAGTGCTTTTGTAATATATTTTGAATATTTAAAATTATAAACAGAAGTACAAGAATAAAGCAAAAAATGAAAACAAAAAACGTAAAAAAAAATAGACAAAGAGGTCGTGGCCTCCCGCGCGTGTGGGCCGGGCTCATCTTGCTCGCTCCTTCAGCGAGTCAGAAGCTGGACTCGCTAAAGCCAAGATATAGGGGTGCCCCCTGTTCTACCCTATTTCATCAAGCCTTTCCGGATCAATCGAGTTTCACTTTTGTCAAGCCTTTCTCGATCGATCAATCACTAGCACATGGACAGGCCCTAGCGTTCGATCCTTTTCTTTTCTTCTCAAGCACATGGGCCGTCCACCACGTCCGTCACCCCTCCCCCAACTACTCAAGGGTTCTATTCCCTCAAAAAAAAAATGACTCAAGGGTTATGTTTCTTTTTACATGGCCGACTTTCTCCATCCACAACTCTTTAGTGTATGTGTTATAAAAAAAGGGGAACACTTAAAATCCGTCGGCCGACGGAACGCTCGATTGGTCGCTCTTGAGTGTTGCGCATGACGAGTCGGTCCTAAGCGCCGCTCAGCTCATCCTCTTTTTTCACTGCGCAAGACCTTATCTCTTCACAAACCACACATATGTGAGCAATCTATAGGCCACCCATCCAAAACGCTTGCTCCATGTGAGAGAGAAGAGAGCACGCACGTCGATGCTCGGATCCTCATGGCCATCAGTGTCAAAACCAGCTGATCTCGAGTAGGGGGTCCCGAACTGTGGATCTTGGATCGATGGGCAACAGGAAACGCATAGACACAATTTACCCAGGTTCGGGCCCTCTCGAGGAGGTAAAACCCTACGTCCTGCTTGGCCGCAACGCAAAAAGCCATTTTCTCTGTTGTGAAGTGTCCTTGAAGGGTATAGTGTGATGGCCATCTATAAAAAAGAGAAAGAGAAACCGGGTAAAAGGAACCTGGTGTGGCCGTTTAGTAAAGCTGGTCCGTTTTAATGAACCGTGGAAGATAACTTCTAGAGTCCGAGTAGGGTCGAGCCGCACTTTGGGCTTTTTGTGTGCAGTGTGCCACCAGCACCGCCCAAGGAATTTCGAGGGTATATTTGTGTACTCATGGTACATGTGCTATCTCCTTATGGGGCAGTCGATGGGGGCGTAACTGCTAATCGAGCTCGGGTTGATCTGAGCTGCCGCACTGAGGTGTGCACCAGACACGTTTAGCCGTGTCTGCGGTCTTGACGACCGATGAGCTGCTCGGCTTAAATAGGTCATTTTGTGCTCCGACTGCTAGAGCCGCCGTATACTCTTCTGTATGAAGAGCTCGCTCCGTATTTTCGCTGACCATAATGACACCACGTGGTCCAGGCATCTTGAGTTTTAGATAAGCATGATGCGGAACTGCATTGAAACGGGCAAAGGCCGTTCTTTCGAGTAGTGCATGATAGCTACTTCAGAACGGAGCTATGTCGAAGATTAGTTCTTCGCTTCAAAAATTATCGGAGAGCCGAATACAACCTCCAATGTTAAAAAGCCCGTGCAGCGGGCTTCTATGCCCGGTATAACTCCTTTAAAGGTCGTGCTGCTTGGCTTGATTCTTGATGGGTCTATCCTCATCTTGCGGACAGTGTCCTGATATATCAGATTGAGACTGTTGCCGCCGTCCATAAGGACTCGAGTAAGGTGGTATCCGTCGATTATTGTATCGAGCACTAGGGCAGCCGAACCCCCATGACGGATGCTAGTCGGATGATCCCTGCGATCAAAGGTGATCGGACAGGCCGGCCATGGGTTGAATTTGGGGGAAACAGGCTCGATGGCATAGACATCTCGGAGTACGCATTTGTGCTCCCTCTTTGGGATGTGAGTGACATAAATCATGTTCACTGTTTTGATCTCCAGTGGAAATTTCTTCTGTTCCCCCGTGTTCGGCTGGCGAGATTCGTCCTCGTCTTTGCTTTGAGGTCCCTTACCCTTGTGTTCGGCGTTGAGTTTGCCGGCCTGCTTGAAGACCCAACAACTACGGTTGGTGTGCCTCGCAGGTTTAGTGGGGGTGCCATGGATCTGGCAGGGCCCGTCTAGAATTTTATCCAGGCTGGATGGACCGTCTTTATTGCCTTTAAATGGCCTTTTCCGTTGACCGGGTCTGGAGCCCCTGAATCCGGCGTTTACCGCTGTATTGTCTATGCTTTCTTCATCGTTCCGACGTTTGTTTTTGTTGTGTCGCGGTTTTCCATTGCCATCCCTGACCTCGGATGTGCCGGGATCACTGGTGCTGCTACGGGCTAACCAGCTGTCCACACCCGCGCAAAAGCAGGTCATGAGTGTGGTTAAGGCTACCATTGTCCTTGGCTTTTCCTGGCCAAGGTGTCTGGCTAGCCATTCGTCCCGGACACTGTGTTTGAAGGCCGCTAAGGCTTCGGCGTCCGGACAATCGACGATTTGGTTCTTCTTGGTGAGAAACCGGTTCCAAAGCTTACGGGCTGATTCTCCGGGTTGTTGGATTATGTGACTTAGATCGTCTACATTCAGTGGCCAGACATAGGTCCCTTGGAAATTGGACCGAAAAGCATCCTCAAGTTCTTCCCAGCTTCCAATGGAGTTTTCAGGGGGGCTTTTCAGCCAGTGCCGAGCTGGTCCTTTCAGCTTGAGGGGTAAGTATTTGATGGCGTGGAGATCATCTCCGCGAGCCATATGGATGTGAAGAATAAAGTCTTCTATCCAAACCGCAGGGTTCGTCGGTCCATCATATGCCTCGATGTTTACGGGTTTAAACCCCTCTGGAAAATCGTGTTTCAGCACCTCATCGGTGAAGCACAGGTGGTGTGCGACACCCCTGTATTGGCTGTGTCGTGGCGTGGGTCCGACGGTTTTAATGTTCGGTATTGGTTCCAAACGGGTAAATGACCGGCATATTTGGTTTGATAATCATGATCCCGTGTAGGAGCGCGTTCCCTGGATCCATAGATGGACCTTGTTCTGCCAGCCTTTTTGTCCAAGTCCTCACGTAAATCATGTTTCTGGTCCTGAGCCACAACCTCCCTTCCTTTACGGGGACGGGGTGCGGGCTTATGTGCGGCATTGCTAGCCGCTCTGTCTCAACCACGAGGTGGTCGGTCCGGTTTGTCGGCAGTATTGTTTTTCGGCGGTATGAGCGCGATAGCCTCGTCGTCGAATTCGGGCAGCAGCTTACGTTTAGGATAGCTCTTTGTTTGGCGATTACCGCCGTATTTTTCCTCAGCGTCTAGCACTTCATTCCATCTGTCATTGAGCGTATCTTGTGTGGCTTTAAGCCGTTGCTTCTGCTTCTTCAAGATCCTCGCGGTGCCGATAAGTCTCCGGTGGAGGCGCTCTTGTTCCAAGGGTTCTTCTGGGACGATGAATTCATCGTGGCCCAGACTGATCTCCTCTTTGAAGATAGGTTGATAATTGGTATCTTCGGTGTCGCTGTGGTCAGACAGCGGCCCCAGACTGTGCTCGCCGTCCTCTCGCTCGTCCTGCTCCATCGCTAGATCTGCGGGGTCTTCATTGTCATCGGCATCGTCCGGAGTATTGTTTTCTGTGATGGTGTTGCTGTTTTTACCACGACGTGGCTTAGAGCGGCGCCGCTGACGTTGGCGCTTTGGCTATATTTCAGGGGTTTTATCCTCAACTGGATTTTCATTATCGTCGTTGTTCTCCTTGGGTATATCCACCATGTATATGTTGTATGAGGAGGTGGCTGTCCAGCGCCCTGTAGGCGGTGGTTCCTGCTTCTCTCCGGCATCGTCGTCCATACCATCGATGTCTTCGGCATGTCGGTTAAGTCGTCGACAGTGGCTATAAAGTGGGTGGTGGGTGGGGAACGAAGTTCTTCGTCATCCACTTCCAATTTGAGTCGGACATAGTTCGGCCGAGGATCCTCCGACAAAGAGAGGGATTTTTAATGAGTTTAACACATCGCCTAGAGGTGAGTGCTGGAAGATGTCCGTGGAGTTCAACTCCAAGATCGGCGCCCAATCAGGTTCGATGGACGTGGTCGCACGCGGTCCGGAACACATGGCCGGAGACGAATCCGAGGTTCCGGTGACACAAGCCCAGCTCGATGTTGGGTATGTGTGCGGCTCAAACGCCGCTGGGTCTGTGGATTCCGTGGGGGGTTGAGCTTCCCGTGCTCGGATGGCACGGTCTGCTCCGGATCTAGGGCCAGAGCGGTTATGGGCGTTGTCTCCTGAACGTGGTCCGATGACAGATTAGGTCATGTTCATCGTGGTGGTAGGAGACATCCGTCATGGGCTCGAATCCGTCGAAGATCAAGTCTCTGCGGATATTGGCCACGAAATTCAGGCTTCCAAATCTGACCTGATGGCCAGGGGCGTAGCTATCGATCCGCCCTAGATGGCCAAGCGAGTTGGCCCGCAGTGCGAAGCCGCCGAATACGAAGATCTGTCCGGGGAGGAAGATCTCTCCCTGGACTGCGTTGTTGTAGATGATTGACGGAGCCATCAAGCCTTCTCGTGACGATGCAGTGGAACTCTCAATGAAAGCACCAATGTCGGTGTCAAAACCGGCGGATCTCGGGTAGGGGGTCCCGAACTGTGCGTCTAAGGCTGATGGTAACAGGAGGCCGGGGACACTGTGTTTACCCAGGTTCGGGCCCTCTCTTATGGAGGTAATACCCTACTTCCTGCTTCATTGATCTTGATGAATATGAGTATTACAAGAGTTGATCTACCACGAGATCATAATGGCTAAACCCTAGAAGCTAGCCTATGATTATGATTGTAGTTGTTTCTACGGTCTAACCCCTTCGGTTTATATAGACACCGGAGGGGACTAGGGTTACACAAAGTCGGTTACAGAGAAAGGAATCTACACATCCGAATTGCCAAGCTTGCCATCCACGCAAAGGAGAGTCCCATCCGTACACGGGAAGAAGTCTTCGGACTTGTATCTTCATAGCCCAACAGTCCGGCCCATGTTAATAGTCCGGCTGTCCGAGGACCCCTTAGTCCAGGACTCCCTCAATGATGACGATGATTTCCCCCTCGGGGAGGGAATTCCCCCGGCGGAGTCGCTCCGTCAGAGGGCAAAAGTGCTCCTGCCGAAGTTCCGCCGTGAGGTGGCGGTGCTTTGTCCCAAAAGTCCCCCCCTCAATTATTTTAGGTTAAAATGACTTATATACCAGAAGATAGGCACCGGAGGTGGGCCGAGGAGGGCAGGACCCACCAGGCCGCGCCTGGGCCGCCTGGCGCGCCCAGGAGGCTTGTGCCCACCTGGTGGCCTGATGACCCGCAAGTATACAGGATAGTTGTATCCTCTTTCGATAACTGAGAGTGTCGAACCCAACGAGGAGCTAAAGGTAGAACAAATACTCTCTCAAGTCCTATCTGCCACTGATACGACTCCACACACGCTTGATGTTCGCTTTACCTAGAACAAGTATGAAACTGGAAGTACTTTGTAGGTCTTGTTGGATAGGTTTGCAAGATAGTAAAGAACACGTAAATAAAAAGTAGGGGCTGTTTAGATAAAGAAGCAATAAAGTAAATATAGCGAGTGTGGAAAAGTGGTGGTAGGAGTTGTGAAATTGTCCTGGAGGAATTGACTACGTTACTAGACCGGTAATCACTATTGCAATTCTATTTGAGGGAGAGGCATAAGCTAACATACTTTCTCTACTTGGATCATATGCACTTATGATTGGAACTCTAGCAAGCATCCGCAAATACTAAAGATTCATTAAGGTAAAACCCAACCATAGCATTAAAGTATCAAGTCCCCTTCATCCCATACGCAAACAACCTACTTACTCGGGTCTGTGCTTCTATCACTCACGCCACCCACCATAAGCAAAAAATAAACATATTGCAAACCCTACAGCGAGAATCCCTCATGCTTGCGCGACACGGAGGGCACAACAGGACAACACCAATAATAAAACATGCAACTCAAACCAATCATAGCAATTCATCAATCACCGATAGGACAAAGAAAATCTACTCAGACATCATAGGATGGCAACACATCATTGGAATATGAAGCATAAAGCACCATGTGCAAGTAGAGGGTACAGCGGGTTGCGGGAGAGTGGACCGCTGGATATAGATGGGGGAAGGTTATGGAGATGTTGGTGAAGATGATGGAGGTGTTGGTGAAGATCGCGGTGATGATGATGGCCCCCGGCGGCGTTCCGGCGCCACCGGAAGCAAGGGGGAGAGAGCCCCCCTTCTTCTTCTTCTTCCTTGACCTCCTCCCTAGATGGGAGAAGGGTTTCCCCTCTGGTCCTTGGCTCCCATGGCGTGGGAGGGGCGAGAGCCCCTTCGAGATTGGATCTATCTCTCTGTTCTGCGTTCCCAGATTCCGCCCCTTCACCGTTTTTTTATATTCGGAGATCCGTAACTCTGATTGGGGTGAATCTTTCGCCTAGTTCTTTCTCATAAAATTAGCTTTCTTGCGGCAAAAGAAGAGCGTCAACCGCCTTACGGAGTGACCAGGAGAGTCCAGGGCGGGCCTGCCTCCCTGGGGCACGCCCCCTGTCTCCTGGCCCCCTCGGGCACCGTCTCGCGTTGATTTTTCCTCCCAAAAGTCACAAATATTCCAAAATAATTCTCCATCCGTTTTTATCTCGTTTGGACTCCGTTTGATATTGGGTTTCTGCGAAACATAAAACATGCAACAAACAGGAACTGACACTCGGCACTGGATCAATATGTTAGTCCCAAAAATAGTATAAAAAGTTGCCAAAAGTATATGAAAGTTGAAGAATATTGGCATGGAACAATCAAAAATTATAGATATGACGGAGACGTATCAACATCCCCAAGCTTAATTCCTGCTCGTCCTCGAGTAGGTAAATGATAAAAAGATAATTTTTGATGTGGAATGTTACTTAGCATAATCTTGATCATATGTCTAATCATGGCATGAATATTAAGACACGAGTGATTCAAAGCAATAGTCTATCATTTGACATAAAAACGATAATACTTCGAGCGTACCAATAAAGCAATCATGTCTTTTCAAAACAACAAGGCCAAAGCAAGCTTATCCCTACAAAATCATATAGTTTGGCCATGCTTCATTTTCGTCACACAAAAATGCTCCCATCATGCACAACCCCGATGACAAGCCGAGCAATTGGTTCATACTTTTTAACGCACTTCAGTTTTTTCAACCCTCACGCAATACATGAGCGCAAGCCATGGATATAGCACTATAGGTGGAATAGAATATAATGATGGAGGTTATGTGGAGAAGACAAAAAAAGAGAAAGTCTCACATTGACGCGGCTAATCAATGGGCTATGGTGATGCCCATCAATTGATGTCAATGCGAGGAGTAGGGATTGCCATGCAACGGATGCACTAAGAGCTATAAGTGTATGAAAGCTCAACAAAAAAAACTAAGTGGGTGTGCATCCAACTTGCTTGCTCATGAAGACCTAGGGCATTTGAGGAAGCCCATCGTTGGAATATACAAGCCAAGTTCTATAATGAAAATTCCCACTAGTATATGAAAGTGATAACATAGGAGACTCTCTATATGAAGAACATGGTGATACTCTGAAGCACAAGTGTGGAAAAAGGATAGTAACATTGCCCATCTTTTTCTTTTTTATTTTTTTTATTTTTTTGGTGCGCTTCTTTGGCCCCCTTTTTTATTTAGGCTTCTTTGGCCTTTCCTTTTTTATGGTGCAATGTTCTATAATGATGATCATCACACTATTATTTACTTATAACTCAATATTATAACTCGATACTAGAACAAAGTTATGACTCTATATGAATGCTTCCGGCGGTGTACCGGGATGTGCAATGATCTAGCGTAGCAATGACATTAAAAAACGGACAAGCCATAAAAAGATCATGCTAGCTATCTTATGATCATGCAAAGCAATATGACAATGAATGCTCAAGCCATGAATATGATGATGATGGAAGTTGCATGGCAATATATCTCGGAATGGCTATGGAAATGCCATGATAGGTAGGCATGGTGACTGTTTTGAGGAAGATATAAGGAGGTTTATGTGTGATAGAGCGTATCGTATCACGGGGTTTGGATCCACCGGCGAAGTTTGCACCAACTCTCGAGGTGAGAAAGGGTAATGCACGGTACCGAAGAGGCTAGCAATGATGGAAAGGTAAAAGTGCGTATAATCCATGGACTCACATTAGTCATAAAGAACTCATGTACTTATTGCAAAAGTTTGTTAGCCCTCTACTACGCATGCCCCTAGGGGGATAGATTGGTAGGAAAAGACCATCGCTCGTCCCCGACCGCCACTCATAAGGAAGACAATCAAAGAAACACCCCATGCTTCAAATTTGTCACACAATGGTTACCATACGTGCAAGATACAGGACTTGCAAACCTCAACACAGGCGTCTCTACAATCCACAATCACCCACTAGCATGACTCTAATATCACCATCTTTATATCGCAAAACTATTGCAAGGAATCAAACCTATCATATTCAGCGATCTACAAGTTTATGTAGGATTTTATGACTAACCATGTGAATGACCAATTCCTGTCATCTCTCTAAATAGATATAAGTGAAGAAAGAGAGTTTAATTCTTTCTACAAAAGATATGCCCACGCTTTAACAAATATAAGTGAAGCAAAAGAGCATTCTACAAATGGCGGTTGTCTATATGAAGAGAA
Organism: Triticum dicoccoides; assembly: GCF_002162155.2. Lineage (NCBI taxonomy): Eukaryota > Viridiplantae > Streptophyta > Magnoliopsida > Poales > Poaceae > Triticum > Triticum dicoccoides. The sequence continues at coordinate 13,468,081 of NC_041389.1, read as the reverse complement.
ACAGGCAATCCAAACTTCAAATGATATAAGTGAAGCACATGAAGCATTCTATAAAGCCATACTCAAAAGATTTAAGTGAAGTGCAATGAGCATTCTATAAATCAACCAAGGACTATCTCATACCAGCATGGTGCATAAAAGAAAAGTGAAAACTAAATGCAAAATACGCTCCAAGACCTGCACATAATGCATGAACGAAACGAATTCGAAAACATACCGATACTTGTTGAAGAAAGAGGGGATGCCTTCCAGGGCATCCCCAAGCTTAGACGCTTGAGTATCCTTGAATATTTACTTGGGGTGCCTCGGGCATCCCCAAGCTTGAGCTCTTGCCTCTCTTCCTTTTCCTCATATCGAGACCTCCTCGTTTAGACACTTCATCCACACAAAACTTCAATAGAAAACTCGGTAAGATCTGTTAGTATAATAAAGCAAATCACCACTCTAAGTACTGTTGCAAACCAAATCATATTTTGTTTTTGCATTTTGTATACTGTAGTATAACTTTTCCATGGCTTAATCCACTAATATAAATTGATAGATTCATCAAAACAAGCAAACTATGCATCAAAAACAGAATCTGTCAAAAACAGAACAGTCTGTAGAAATCTGAACATCCACCATACTTATGGTACCGCAAAAATTCTACCAAAATTAGTAAAAATAAAAAAGTTGTATAGAAAGACAGTGCAAAATGGATCAGAACCAATTGACATTCCAGTCAAAAATGAAAAATCGCGCACTACAGCCAAAGTTTCTGTCCTGCACCGTACAAACCAACAAGCATTGCAAACATCCTAAAGGCAAACCTTGGCACATTATTTTTATAATACAATGAAATTGTACAAGGAGATAATTATTTTTGATGAAAAGTTTCTGTAATCAAGATTCATAAAGTTTCCGTGAGCATGAACAAAGTTCAAGGAGCTCTCCCACTTCAACAATGCTTGTCTCTCTCACTTTCACTTTCCTTTTTGAAAAGTTTTTGGTTCCCCTCTTTATTTTTGTGTTTTTAAACTATATAAAAGCACTCAACAGAAATAAATGACTCTCTAAAACTTTCGGGTTGTCTCCCTAGCAGCCCTTTCTTTAAAGCCATTAAGCTAGGCATTTAGTGCTCAAGTAATGAATCCATGCGGATCCCAAGGTATATCAAAGCCAATTTTAATTAACAATGATTTGTAATTTAGTAGTGAGCACAAAGTAAAATATATCATGCAACAACGAAGTCTAACTCTCTTCCTATGCATCGGCATGTCATAAAAGAACAATTCATGCACACATAGTAAAGGCCAATGCATAGTATAAGCAGATTCTTGCAATTCTAACGTATTGGAAACATAAAGAGGCGGAGATGTAGTTCCCCTATCATTATAATTGAAAGTAGGAGCAGTAAGCACATGCATATAATATCTATAAAAATCATCATGTGCAATGGTAAAAGGCAACCCATCAATATAATCCTTAATAAGCACAAACTTCTCCGATAAAGTGTAGTTTGGAGAATTCAAAAAGATAATAAGACTATCAAGCGTGGGTGCAATAGCAACAATTTCATGTTTAACATAAGGAACTATAGCAAGTTCATCTCCATAAGCATAATTCATATTGGCATCTTGGCCACAAGCATAGCAAGCATCACCAAAAAGGGATATTTCAAGAGAATCAACGGGATCATAGCAATCATCATAGCAATCATCCTTCGGTAAGCACAAAGGGGAATTAAACAATGTATGAGTTGAAGAGTTACTCTCATTAGAAGGTGGGAACATGTAGCTAATCCGTTCTTCCTCCTTTTGTTCTTCGCTCTCCTTATCATCTTTTTCATCCAATGAGCTCACTGTTTCGTCAATTTCTTCTCCCATAGCTTCCTACAAAATATTAGTCTCTTCTTGGACAGCGGAGAAGTCCTCGGTATATGGTTTAACATAGGCATTAGAAGCATAATTATCATAACAATATTGAAATATGGAAAAAAATTCAGATTTGTAAAGAGTAGCATCATACTTCTCAATCAAAGAGACAATCTCATAAGCACCTTTAAAAGCAACAAACTCTTCAATTTGTTGAACATCATAGTAATTGTAAACACCCTTAGCATACGAAGATACGATTCCATTATCACTAAACAAGCATTGATAGGGTAGGTGTTTCTTAGGGTCTTTAGAACAACAAGTAAACTCATATATATCACATAAATTCCAAGCATAGCGTTGCAAATGTTGAATTTGATCCCATAATAGTTTCCCATTTTCAGGTATACGGTGTCGCACAAAACAAGCCTCCTCCCTTAACTAAGCTAGTTGGGGTTTCAGCATGAGCACATAGGGATCGAAGATGATCCAAGTAAAAAGCTTCAGTAGGGTGATAGATTTTGAGTGGTTCTTCAACCATTGGTGCAGTAGGTACAACTAATTTTTTTGGTATTTTGCGTTTCCTACCGATAACTAAAGATAGGAAACAACTAAGAACAACAAATAAAAATTACTTAGTGATAAAGCAAACAAGCACACACGAGAATATTCACCCCATGCTATGACTCCCCGGCAACGGCGCCAGAAAAAGGTCTTGATGACCCGCAAGTATACGGGATAGTTGTAGCCTCTTTCGATAAGTAAGAGTGTCAAACCCAACGAGGAGCTAAAGGTAGAACAAATACTCTCTCAAGTCCTATCTGCCACTGATACAACTCTACGCACGCTTGATGTTCGCTTTACCTAGAACAAGTATGAAACTGGAAGTACTTTGTAGGTGTTGTTGGATAGGTTTGCAAGATAGTAAAGAACACGTAAATAAAAAGTAGGGGCTGTTTAGATAAAGAAGCAATAAAGTAAATATAGCGAGTGTGGAAAAGTGGTGGTAGGAGTTGTGAAATTGTCCAGGAGCAATTGACAACGTTACTAGACCGGTAATCACTATTGCAATTCTATTTGAGGGAGAGGCATAAGCTAACATACTTTCTCTACTTGGATCATATGCACTTATGATTGGAACTCTAGCAAGCATCCGCAAATACTAAAGATGCATTAAGGTAAAACCCAACCATAGCATTAAAGTATCAAGTCCCCTTTATCCTATACGCAAACAACCTACTTACTTGGGTCTGTGCTTCTGTCACTCACGCCACCACTACTAGGAAAAAGCCTAGCAGTAGCGCGGGTTTTGGGCCTATTAGTAGCGCGGGGGCCGGCGCTACTAATAAGGTGCTATACAACTAACGTATAGCAGTAGCGCGGGTGCCATCCGCGCTACTACTACGTCCGTTAGTAGTAGCGTGGGTAAAAACCCGTGCTACTACTAATCTCTAATCTCTGATTATTATTTTTTGAATTTTTTCGAAAAAAAATCGATTTTTTCCCTAATTTTCAAATTTCTGAATTATTTTAACCTCAAATCTCTAATCACCCCTCATCGCTGCTCAATTTAATCTCTAATCTCTAATCATCCCTCATCATTCCAAATCATCTAACTTCCCGGACGGTCACCCATCCTCTCACTACTCCAGCCTGAGCACGCTTAACTTCCGGGTTCTATTCTCCCTCGTTTCCAAAGTCTGCACTTGTTGTTTTCCTGACAATAGTAAGATGTCAATCCTATTAACCTCAGGAATTTAGCTTGAGCATGAAGTCACACATTTCACTGTTTGAGTTTGAAACTATTGTTTAAAAAAATTAGTAACACTAATATTTCTTGAATAATTAGTTTGACCATTGTTTGACCACAGTTTGACCATAGTTTGGCCAGATTTGACCAAAATTCAAAAAACTTAAAATAATTATTTAGTAACACTAATATTCTTGAATAATTAGTTTGACCATAATTTGACCAGATTTAACAAAAATAAAAAAACCAGAAATTTGATGAATTTTTTGCCTCCAGATCTTAAAAGCCCCCTAACTTTTTTTTCTGTTAGGTGTTTGAGGATTTTGAAAATGTTTAACGGGGTTCCCCCAGTTAAATTCGGATGTAATTTTTCGAGTAGATGATTTTTCATATAAAAAACTTTTTCATCCGAGTTAGTATGCAAAAGTTATGCCCATTTTTACAAATTCTCGAGAGATTTTGCAAATGAAGTCGAAATTCATATTTGCGGATTTTCCCAACAACTAGACCACATATCACACGGGGAACTTATTTTCTTTTATTTTTTGACATTTTCTTTTATTTTTTTTAAAACTGAAAAGGCGATCCACAGGGGGGGTAGAGTTTGAAAAATTTGCAAACAGGCCATACCCCGCGCTACTACTATGGCAGACGATTAGCAGTAGCGAGGGGTAAAAACCCCCCGCTACTACTATCAACTTAGTAGTAGCGCGGGTTTATAACCATCGCTACTACTATGGCATGGTCCAGGGGCACGGTAGAGACCACTTAGTAGTAGCGAGGGTTAAAAACCAACGCTACTGCTATCAACTTAGTAGTAGCGAGGGTTAAAAACCCGTGCTACTACTATGGCATGTCCCGTGGGGCACGGTAGAGACTGCTTAGTAGTAGCGAGGGTTAAAAACCTGCGCCACTGCTATCAACTTAGTAGTAGCGAGGTTTAAAAACCTGCGCTACTAGCTACTTACTAGTAGCGCAGGTTTTTAACCCTCGCTACTACTAAGTTGATAGCAGTAGCGTGGGTTTTTAACCCTCGCTACTAGTAAGCGTCTGTGTATAAGCTTTTCGCTAGTAGTGCACCCACCATAAGCAAATCATAAACATATTGCAAACCCTACAACGAGAATACCTCACGCTTGCACGACATGGAGGGCACAATAGGACAGCACCAATAATAAAACATGCAACTCAAACCAATCATAGCAATTCATCAATCACCGATAGGACAACGAAAATCTACTCAGACATCATAGGATGGCAACACATCATTGGAAAATAATATGAAGCATAAAGCACCATGTTCAGGTAGAGGGTACAGCGGGTTGCGGGAGAGTGGACCGCTGGATATAGATGGGGGAAGGTGATGGAGATGTTGGTGAAGATGATGGAGGTGTTGGTGAAGATCGCGGTGATGATGATGGCCCCCGGCGGCGTTCCGGCGCCACTGGAAGCAAGGGGGAGAGAGCCCCCCTTCTTCTTATTCTTCCTTGACATCCTCCCTAGATGGGAGAAGGGTTTCCCCTCTGGTCCTTGGCTCCCATGGCGTGGGAGGGGCGAGAGCCCCTCCGAGATTGGATCTATCTCTCTGTTTCTGCGTTCCCAGATTCTGCCCCTTCACCGTTTCTTTTATATCCGGAGATCCGTAACTCTGATTGGGGTGAATCTTTCGCCCAGATCTTTCTCATAAAATTAGCTTTCTTGCGGCAAAATAAGAGCGTCAACCGCCTTACGGGGTGACTAGGAGAGTCCAGGGCGCGCCTGCCTCCTTGGGGCGCGCCCCCTGTCTCCTGGCCCCCTCGGGCACCATCTCGCGTTGATTTTTCCTCCCAAAAATCACAAATATTCCAAAATAATTCTTCGTCCGTTTTTATCCCGTTTGGACTCCGTTTGATATTGGGTTTCTTCGAACATAAAACATGCAACAAACAGGAACTGGCACTGGGCACTGGATCAATATGTTAGTCCCAAAAATAGTATAAAAAGTTGCCAAAAGTATATGAAAGTTGAAGAATATTGGCATGGAAAAATCAAAAATTATAGATACGACGGAGACATATCATGGCCCCCCTCTGGTACTTATTTGCTCCAATAATTCTTAAATAATCCATAGAAAACCCTCGAGAAGTTTCAGCTCATTTGGAGTTGTGTAAAATAGGTAGCTTGACGTAGCTTTTTCAGGTCTAGATTTCCAGCTGCCACAATTCTCCCCCTTGGTGCATACCTTGCAAATTATGAGAGAAAAGGCATTAGAATTACTCCAAAAAGCATTATTGTACAATAAAACAACATAAATAACAATAGGAAAACATGATGCAAAATGGACGTATCATGCCTCTACTTGACTAGCTCGTTAATCAAAGATGATTAAGTTTCCTAGCCATAGACATGTGTTGTCATTTGATGAATGGGATAACATCATTAGGAGAATGATGTGGTGGACAAGACCCATCCGTTAGCTTAGCATAATGATTGTTTAGTTTTATTGCTACTGCTTTCTTCATGTCAAATATATATTCCTCCGACTATGAGATTATGCAACTCCTGGACACCAGAGGAATGCCTTGTGTGCTATCAAATGTCACAACGTAACTAGGTGATTATAAAGATGCTCTACAGTTATCTCCGAAGGTGTTTGTTGGGTTGGCATAGATCAACATTAGGATTTATCACTCCGAGTATCGGAGAGGTATCTCTAGGCCCTCTCGGTAATGCACATCATATGAAGCCTTGCAAGCAATGTGACTAATGAGTTAGTTGAGGGATGATGCACTATGGAACGAGTAAAAAGACTTGCCGGTAACGAGATTTAACTAGGTATGACGATACCGACGATCGAAACTCGGGCAAGTAACATACCGAGACAAAGGGAATAACGTATGTTGACATTGCGGTTCGACCGATAAAGATCTTCGTAGAATATGTGGGAACCAATATGAGCATCTAGGTTCCGCTATTGGTTATTGACCGGAGAGGTGTCTCAGTTATGTCTACATAGTTCTCGAACCCGTAGGGTCCACACACTTAACGTTCGATGACGATATGTATTATATGAGTTATGTGTTTTGGTGACCGAAGGTTGTTCGGAGTCCCGGATGAGATCACGGACATGACAGGGAGTCTCGAAATGGTCGAAGGTAAAGATTGATATATTGGCAGGTTATATTCGGACACCGGAATGGTTCCGAAGAGGTTCGGGTATTTTTTAGAGTACCGGAGGGGTTACCGGAACACCCCAGGGAAAGATATGGGCCATATGGGCCATACGAGGGAGGCTAACCAGCCCACAAGGGGTTGGTGCGCCCCCCACAAGGAAGGGAATCGAATTGGAGTGGTGAAGGGGGCGGCGCCTGATGTCTACTACGCAACCTTCTTCTTGTAGACATTGTTGGGCCTCCAAGTGCAGAGGTTTGTAGGACAGTAGCAAATTTCCCTCAACTGGATGACCTAAGTTTTATCAATCCGTGGGAGGCGTAGGATGAAGATGGTCTCTCTCAAGCAACCCTACAACCAAATAACAAAGAGTCTCTTGTGTCCCCAACACACCCAATACAATGGTAAATTGTATAGGTGCACTAGTTCGGCGAAGAGATGGTGATACAAGTGCAATATGGATGGTAGATATAGGTTTTTGTAATTGAAAATATAAAAACAGCAAGGTAACTAATGATAAAAGTGAGCGTAAACGGTATTGCAATGGTAGGAAACAAGGCCTAGGGTTCACACTTTCACTAGTGCAAGTTCTCTCAACAATAATAACATAATTGGATCATATAACTATCCCTCAACATGCAACAAAGAGTCACTCCAAAGCCACTAATAGGGAGAACAAACGAAGAGATTATGGTAGGGTACGAAACCACCTCAAAGTTATCCTTTCTGTTCTATCTATTCAAGAGTCCGTAGTAAAATAACATGAAGCTATTCTTTTCGTTCAATCTATCATAGAGTTCATACTAGAATAACACCTTAAGACACAAATCAACCAAAACCCTAATGTCACCTAGATACTCCATTGTCACCTCAAGTATCCGTGGGCATGATTATACGATATGCATCACACAATCTCAGATTCATCTATTCAACCAACACAAAGTACTTCAAAGAGTGCCCCAAAGTTTCTATCGGAGAGTCAAGACAAAAACGTGTGCCAACCCCTATGCATAGGTTCATGGGCGGAACCCGCAAGTTGATCACCAAAACATACATCAAGTGGATCACGTGAATATCCCATTGTCACCACAGATAAGCACGGCAAGACATACATCAAGTGTTCTCAAATCCTTAAAGACTCAATCCGATAAGATAACTTCAAAGGGAAAAATCAATCCGTTACAAGAGAGTAGAGGGGGAGAAACATAAGATCCAACTATAATAGCAAAGCTCGCGATACATCAAGATCGTGCCATAAAGAGAACACGAGAGAGAGAGATCAAACATATAGCTACTAGTACATACCCTCAGCCCCGAGGGTGAACTACTCCCTCCTCGTCATGGATAGCGTCAGGATGATGAAGATGGCCACCAGTGAGGGATCCCCCCTCCGGCAGGTGCCGGAACGGGCTCCCGAGAGGTTTTTGGTGGCTACAGAGGCTTGCGACGGCGGAACTCCCGATCTATCTTGTTTTTCGATGGTTTTAGGGTATATGGGAATATATAGGCGAAAGAAGTCGGCCAGGGGAACCTTGAGGGGCCCACGAGGGTGGAGGGCGCGCCCAGGGGGGGTGGGCGCACCCCCCTATCTCGTGGCTTCCTCGAAGCTTCCCTGGCTTGCACTCCAAGTTTCCGGGATTGCTTCTGTTCCAAAAATAACTTTTCCAAAGGTTTCATTCTGTTTGGACTTCGTTTGATATTCCTTTTCTTCGAAACACTGAAATAGGCAAGAAAACAACAATATGGGCTCGGCCTCCGATTAATAGGTTAGTCCGAAAAATAATATATAAGTTTATAATAAAGCCCGTAATCATTCAAAACAGATAATAAAATAGCATGAATGCTTCGTATTATAGATACATTGGAGACGTATCAGCATCCCCAAGCTTAATTCCTTCTCGTCCTCGAGTAGGTAAATGATAAAAGAAAGAATTTATGAAGTGTGAATGCTAGCAGGTGCACAAGTTTGATCAATAATAATTTCAATCACCTTTTCTAGCATCTTTATATGTCATAACAGTAGTTCATCTCATAAAACTTCTCACGATCAAGTAACAAGCTATTCACATATTAAAGCATAGACCATAAACTTTCTTGAATACTAGCAAACTTCATTCTCAGTCATCAAATAATTGCAATTCATCTTATTTTCAGGAAGGGTCTATGTCAGAGCTTCGATTTAGCAAACTCCACATACTCAACTATCATATAGTCTTCTACAATTGCTAACACTCACGCAATACTTATGGTTATGGAGTTTTAATCGGACACTGAGAAAGATAGGGGTTTATAGTGTTGCCTCCCAACGTATTCACCTTTGGGTGATGTCAACAATAATAGTTCATGCTAACTTACATCCAATTGGATATATATATTAGGATCTTTCGAACACGAGGTGCTTACCAAAGGATAAAATGAAAAAAGGGAAAGGTGAAGATCACCTTGACTCTTGCATAAAGTAAAAGACATAAAGTAAAAGATAGGCCCTTCGCGGAGGGAAGTAGAGGTTGTCATGCGCTTTTATGGTTGGATGCACAAAATATTAATGCAAAAGAACGTCACTTTATATTGCCACTTGTATATGGACCTTTATTATGCAGTCCGTCGCTTTTATTGCTTCCATAGCAAGATCGTATAAAGCTTATTTCTTCACACTAATAGATCATACATATTTAGAGAGAAATTTCTATTGCTTGCACCGATGACAACTTACTTGAAGGATCTTACACAATCCTTAGGTAGGTATGCTGGACTCTCATGGCAAAACTGGGTTTAAGGATATTTGGAAGCACAAGTAGTATCTCTACTTGGTGCAATGAATTTTGGCTAGCATGAGGGGGAAAGGCAAGCTCAACATGTTTGAATGATCCATGACAATATACTTTAACTGAGATGTGAGGAAACATAACCCATTACGTCGTCTTCCTTGTCCAACATCAACTCTTTAGCATGTCATACTTTAATGAGTGCTCACAATTATAAAAGATGTCTAAGATAGTATATTTATATGTGAAATTTCTCTTCCTTCAATATTCTTTCATGAATTGTTCAAATGACCAATACAATGCTTGCTAACCTTCAATAAATTTACAACCTCTACTTCTTAGATGTGAAGTCATTACTCCCCATGGGATAAGCAAATGAAACATATATAATTTCATATTTATGACATTCAACTCATTCAACCATTTACTCATAGGATATAAGTGAAGCACACGAGTAAATGACAAACTACTCCAAAAAGATATAAGTGAAGAACAATGAGTAGCTAAATAATTATATAACTATGTGAAGACTCTCTCTCATTTAAGAATTTAAGATCTTGGTATTTTATTCAAACAGCAAGCAAAGCAAAATAAAATGACATTGCAAGGATATCACAACTCATGTGAAGAAGCAAAAACTTAGGCTCAACCGATACTAACCGATAGTTGTTGAAGAAGAAAGGTGGGATGCCTAATGGGGCATCCCCAAGCTTAGACGCTTGAGACTTCTTGAAATATTATCTTGGGGTGCCTTGGGCATCCCCAAGCTTGAACTTTTGTGTCTCCTTAATTCCGCTCATATCATGGTTTCTCTTTTTATCAAAAGCTTCATCCACACCAAACTCAACAAGAACTCGTGAGATAGGTTAGTATAAACCAATGCAAAACCTTATCATTTTCTACTGCAACAAATCACTAAATTTATTATTCAACATTGCATACTAAATGCTTCTGCATATTTAATACTCCTATCCTCAAATAGAATCATTAAACACGCAAACATATGCAAACAATGCAAACATAACAGCAATCTGCCAAAACAGTACAGTCTGTAAAGAATGCAAGAGTATCAATACTTCCCTAACTCCAAAAATTATGAGACAAATACTATGCTGTAGAATATTTATGAGATCTCAACATGCAAAAAGTTTCAACATTATATCATTCTCTGACTTTTCTAGGGAATTTTTGCAACAGTGGTAAACTTTCTGTTTTCAAACGGCATCATGTATACTTGCAAAATAAGCATTGTAAAAGTTATCCTTGACATTTTTATTGAAAATATAGATGCAAAAAATTATTCTAAATAACAGCAAGAAAATACTAACAAAATAAAATGACTCTCCAAGCAAAACACATATCATGTGGTGAATAAAAATATAGCTCCAAGTAAAGTTACCGATAGATGAAGACGAAAGAGGGGATGCCTTCCGGGGCATCCCCAAGCTTAAGCTCTTGGTTGTCCTTGAATATTACCTTGGGGTGCCTTGATCATCCCCAACCTTAGGATCTTGCCACTCCTTATTCCTTAGTCCATCGAATCTCTACCCAAAACTTGAAAACTTCACAACACAAAACTCAACAGAAAACTCGTAAGCTCCGTTAGTATAAGAAAATAAAACAACCACTTAGGTACTGTTGTGAACTCATTATAATTTCATATTGGTATAATATCTACTGTATTCCAACTTCTTTATTGTTCATACCCTCCGATACTACTCATAGATTCATCAAAATAAACAAACAACACATAGAAAACAGAATCTGTCAAAAACAGAACAGTCTGTAGTAATATGTATCAAACGTGTACCTATGGAACTTCAAAAATCCTACGAAATTAGGAAGTCCTAAGAAATTGGTGTACAAATCCATAGCAAAAATAATCAGATCAAAAGCACGTTTCTGTGAATTAACAAAACTAATTTACTGAGTGCAAAAGTTTCTGATTCTCAGCAGGATCAACACAACTATCACCGTAAGCTATCCTAAAGGTCTTACTTGGCAATTTATTGAAACAAAAGCCATAAAACATTATAAATACAGTAGAATAATCATGTGGACACACAAAAACAGTAAGGATGAATATTGGGTTGTCTCCCAACAAGCGCTTTTCTTTAATGCCTTTCTAGCTAGGCATGATGATGACAATGATGCTCACATAAAAGATAAGAATTGAAACATAACGGGAGCATCATGAAGCATATTACTAGCACATTTAAGTCTAACCCACTTCCTATGCATAAGGATTTTGTGATCAAACAATAATTAACTAGCATAGGAAGGCAAAACAAGCATAGCTTCAAGATTTTCAACACATAGGGAGGAAACTTAATATTATTGCAATTCCTACAAGCATATGTTCCTCCCTCATAATAATTTTCAGTAGCATCATGAATGAATTTAACAATATAACCAGCACCTAAATCATTCTGTTCATGATCTACAAGCATAGAAAAATTACTACTCTCCACATAAGCAAAATTCTTCTTATTCGGAATGGTGGGAGTATCATAAGAGACTTCAATACTATAAATTGTTTCCACATTAAAAGAGTAATGTTCAGAAAAAGGGGAATCATAATCATGACAAGTTTTATAAATATAATCATTACTACTTTTTTTAGCATAAGTTTCATCACAATATTCATCATAAGTAGCAACTTTGTTCTCATCATAATCAATTGAAACCTCTTCCAAGATAGTGGAATCATCACTAAATAAAGTTGACACTCTTCCAAATCCACTTTCATATTCATCACAATAATATTCAACATCCTCCAAAATAGTGGGATCATTACTTCCTAAAGTTGACACTCTTCCAAACCCACTTTCATCAATATAATAATCATAAATAGGAGGCATGCTTTCATCATAATAAATTTGCTCATCAAAACTTGGGGGACTAAACATATCATCTTCATCAAACATGGCATCGCCAAGCTTGTGGCTTTGCATATCATTAGCATCATGGGTATTCAAAGAATTCATACTAACAACATTGCAATCATGCTCATCATACAAAGATCTAGTACCAAACATTGTAATGCATTCTTGCTCTAGCAATTGAGCACAATTTTCCTTTCCATCATTCTCACGAAAGACATTAAAAAGATGAAGCGTATGAGGCAAACTCAAATCCATTTTTTGTAGTTTTCTTTTATAAACTAAACTAGTGATAAAACAAGAAACAAAAAGATTCGATTGCAAGATCTAAAGATATACCTTCAAGCACTCACCTCCCCGGCAACGGCGCCAAAAAAGAGCTTGATGTCTACTATGCAACCTTCTTCTTGTAGACGTTGTTGGGCCTCCAAGTGCAGAGGTTTGTAGGACAGTAGCAAATTTCCCTCAAGTGGATGACCTAAGTTTTATCAATCCGTGGGAGGCGTAGGATGAAGATGGTCTCTCTCAAGCAACCCTACAACCAAATAACAAAGAGTCTCTTGTGTCCCCAACACACCCAATACAATGGTAAATTGTATAGGTGCACTAGTTCGGCGAAGAGATGGTGATACAAGTGCAATATGGATGGTAGATATAGGTTTTTGTAATTGAAAATATAAAAACAGCAAGGTAACTAATGATAAAAGTGAGTGTAAACGGTATTGCAATGGTAGGAAACAAGGCCTAGGGTTCACACTTTCACTAGTGCAAGTTCTCTCAACAATAATAACATAATTGGATCATATAACTATCCCTCAACATGCAACAAAGAGTCACTCCAAAGCCACTAATAGGGAGAACAAACAAAGAGATTATGGTAGGGTACGAAACCACCTCAAAGTTATCCTTTCTGTTCTATCTATTCAAGAGTCCGTAGTAAAATAACATGAAGCTATTCTTTTCGTTCAATCTATCATAGAGTTCATACTAGAATAACACCTTAAGACACAAATCAACCAAAACCCTAATGTCACCTAGATACTCCATTGTCACCTCAAGTATCCGTGGGCATGATTATACAATATTTATCACTCTCAGATTCATCTATTCAACCAACACAAAGTACTTCAAAGAATTCCCCAAAGTTTCTACCGGAGAGTCAAGACGAAAACGTGTGCCAACCCCTATGCATAGGTTCATGGGCGGAACCCGCAAGTTGATCACCAAAACATACATCAAGTGGATCACGTGAATATCCCATTGCCACCACAGATAAGCACGACAAGACATACATCAAGTGTTCTCAAATCCTTAGACTCAATACGATAAGATAACTTCAAAGGGAAAACTCAATCCATTACAAGAGAGTAGAGGCGGGAGAAACATCATAAGATCAACCTATAATAGCAAAGCTCGCGATACATCAAGATCGTGCCATAGAGAGAACACGAGAGAGAGAGATCAAACACATAGCTACTCGTACATACCCTCAGCCCCGAGGGTGAACTACTCCCTCCTCGTCATGGATAGTGTCGGGATGATGAAGATTTCCACCGGTGAGGGATCCCCCTCCGGCAGGGTGCCGGAATGGGCTCCCGAGAGGTTTTTGGTGGCTACAGAGGCTTGCGGCAGTGGAACTCCTGATCTATCTTGTTTTTCGATGGTTTTAGGGTATATGGGTATATATAGGCGAAAGAAGTCGGTCGGGGGAGCCTCGAGGGGCCCACGAGGGTGGAGGGTGCGCCCAGGGGGGGTGGCGCGCCCTCCTATCTCGTGGCTTCCTCGACGCTTCACTGGCTTGCACTCCAAGTTCCCGGGATTGCTTCTGTTCCAAAAAGAACTTTTCCGAAGGTTTCATTCCGTTTGATATTCCTTTTCTTCGAAACACTGAAATGGGCAAGAAAACAACAATATGGGCTGGGCCTCCGGTTAATAGGTTAGTCCCAAAAATAATATAAAAGTGTATAATAAAGCCTGTAATCATTCAAAACAGATAATAAAATAGCATGAATGCTTCATAAATTATAGATACGTTGGAGACGTATCAGCGCCCCCCTTTCCTTCTACTTCTCCCTCTCCTTTCCCCTTTCCCTCTCCGGTAAAAGGAAGGGGGGTCCGAATTGGACTTGAAGTCCTAGTAGGACTCCTCCCCGGTTGGGGGGCACCCTAGGCCAGCTTCCTCCCCTCTCCCTCCTTTATATACGGTGGCAGGGGGGCACCCCAAAGCACATCAATTGTTGTTTAGCCGTGTGCGGTGCCCCCTCCATAGTTTACTCCTCCGATCATATTGTCGTAGTGCTTAGGCGAAGCCCTGCGCGGATCACATCACCATCACCGTCACCACGCCGTCGTGCTGATGGAACTCGTCTGCTCCATCGACACTCTTCTAGATCAAGAGTTCGAGGGACATCATCGAGCTGAACGTGTGCAAAACTCGCAGGTGCCGTACGTTTGGTACTTGATCGGTTGATTCGACAAGACGTTCGACTACGTCAACTGTGTTAAGTTAACGCTTCCGCTTTTGGTCTACAAGGGTACGTCACTCTCCCCCTCTCGTTGCTATGCATCTCCTAGATAGATCATGCGTGAACGTAGGATTTTTTTTGAAATTACATGCTACGTTTCTCAACATAGTTGTGATCTTAATTAGAAGATTTCTCCAATACTAGTACAAATCTCTGGACCGACGAAAATTGTATGTGAAAAGTCCAAAGCTCCATCGATAAAAGTCTCTAACTATCAATTTTTCACAAACTTGATTGGCTAGACCTAGAAAATTTTGAACATTCGATTATGACAACAAGCTAGAGATCAAAATTCAGAGTAAGCACATGATTGCTAGCAGCAACGGGGGCTCACCTCCCACATCACACCTTTGCTTGAAATCTTTTCAATTTGCCGGGAGGAATCATGCATAGGAAACACCCTCTCCTCGTAGAACTTCCAGGACCTGGGTGATACTTTTCATAGGTTAAGGACCTACATGACACATCTAAAATTCGAGGACCAATAGTTGTCACCTTAATTAAAAGATTTCTCCAATAGTACAACAAATTGATTAACCGATGGAAATTGTATGTGAAAAGTCCGAAACCCTGTCGAAAAAAGACTCTAACTATCAATTTTTCACAAACTTGATCAGTTGGATCTACAAAATTTGAATATTCGGTTAAGACAACAAGCTAGCGATCAAAATTCAGAGTAAGCACATGATTGCCAGCAGCAAGGGGGGCTCGCCTCCCACATTGCACCTTTGCTTGAATTTTTTTTGAATTTTCCCGGAGGAATCAGGCCATAGGAAACACTCTTCCCTCGTAGGAGATCATTGGGGGCGATGGGAGAAAACTAAGTACAACTGGAAAATGGAGACAATGGTCAAAGCTTTTCCTTGGAGGGCCATCGGGGTGGTGCCTTCCATGCAGCAGTGGGAGAAGAATTGAAACAGATTGAAGCAGAATTACAAGGGAAATCGATGTTGCCTATGCCTACCTGCCTGCACCCTTGGCGGTTAGCACCACTGGTTAATTTGCACCCATGTAAGATGTAAAGAGGGCACCATCATTGGGCCATGAAGAAGCATCAAACCAACTAATTATGGAGTACTGTTTTCATAACAACAAAAACATGCATGTGAATGACGCTCTAGCACGTACATATAGCACGCAGTGCTAATAAAAAAAGATCCTGTCAAAATGGCCCTCCTTTAGAAATTGGTTAGAAGGCAATTTTATCCCCAAGTCCAGCAATCCTCATCCAATCTTCTTGATACGTCTCCATCGTAACTACTTTTCCAAACTCTTTTGCCCTTGTTTTGGACTCTAATTTACATAGATTAAGTGTATTGAATGGATATATGAAGTCAGTTATGGTGGATGGATGTATTCATTGGTTTTTGTTATGCGGTATTGAATTGCATATATTTCTGAATTTGTACATTAACGCTGAATTTAGTACTGAATTTATGCATTTTTTGAAGTATGTGTTGTCTGATCAAACTACAGGGAGGTGTGAACTGTGGTGTAGTTCAGTGGGTTGATCCTGTCTGGCCTGGTGTACTTAAGAACTGCCTCATCAAGTTGTGGGAAATGTTCCATGAGCAAAACCTTGGAAGGATTCAAGACAAGCATGCATATGAGGATGAGGTTGCCAAGTTGAAGGAGTATGATCATCTCTGCACCGAGTATCATAAAATGGTTAATGATGTTAGCAAGATGTTTGACTGGTAGGATGGTGTTGGCAAGATTCACTACCAGAAAGCAATGGATGCTGAGAAATATGAGAAGAAGAAGGAAGAGCTAGAGTTGGAGATGAAGATGGAGAAGCTGAGGCTAGCAAAAGAACAAAAGTGTATCCTTCATGCCCAGGAAAACATAATTCACAACACCAGGAAGACTATGAAAGAGATCAAGGTGGACAAGGTTCTTCTTGCACAAGAGAAGAAAGATCTTGAGAAAGTAGTTGCTGATCTGCTGAATGCTGGCCATGAGAGAAACGAAAAGCTTGAGCTAATCAAGGCCATACTAGAGGCTTGAAGATTTGCACAATTGGGGTTAAGTAAGTAAGGTGGCCTATACATATAACAGGCCCTACAAGATGATGGTAGGAGTAAATTTTGTGCAGTCCTATATGAACCATTTAAGTTATGGTAACTGGGGTGGTGGTAGACTTTGAGAACCTATGCTAAGCCTGGCTTATGTTATATGTTGCACTAGAATGTACTGTTAAGAACCTATCTATCTTAAGTAATATAGTGAAGAACTGTTTTATTTCTTTAGGTTGTTTTCTTGAAACTATCAATGATGTACTACTTCATTTTTGGGCCTAAAACCCTTATGTATACAACGTGGGCCTAGAACTGGGTTGGTTTATTACTCTTCTGCCTGCCTATCACCAACCCTTAGTAGTCTATAATGCCCACCCCCCTTGGCAGAAACCGCAGTCAATCCCCCTCCCCTTTTCCACCCCCAGCTGCCAAAGAAAACCCTAGAATCCCAGGGAGACATGGATCCTGGAGAGGTCATAGATGGAGAAGAATAGGTGCCCTTGGGAGCCAGGCACAGAGATGCAAGAAGGATGAGGAGAAGGCAACTGGCTGAGATGATCCTTGCATCACACAACCTCAAGGACATGCAACAGTTCCTGGAGGCGTTCCCCCTGGCTCGAACCCTAGTGATAATGATATCATCTACTAGGCAAGGAGGAGGGAAAATTTCCATCATTTTTAGGTTACTAGGTAGAGGTGGACTAGGATTCTGTACCCATGATATTGCTATTACTCCCTCCGTTCAGAATTACTTGTCGCGGAAATAGATGTATCTAGATGTATTTTAGTTCTTGATACATCCATTTCCGAGACAAGTAATTTCGAACGGATGGAGTATGTTTCTGTGGTCCTAGATCTGTCTTTCTATCTATGTGATGAATCAAGTTGTCTATGCTGTAATGCATGAAGTTGGTGTAAGAATAATGTTGAATGATCTATCTACGTGATGAATCAAGTTGTCTATGATGCAATGTATGAAGTTGGTGTAAGAATAATGTTGCATGATCTATCTATGTGATGAATCAATCTGTCTATATGAAATTTATGAGTGAATGTTTGATCTATATTTGTATGTATGAATGATTTGATTTGGTGAAGGTTCGATCTGTTAGGGTTTGGTCCCTAGATGGCCAAATCTTGATGTTTTAGGGTTGGTGGAGAAGTTGGCCCCCAAGATGGCCAAATCTTGATGTTTTAGGGTTGGTGGAGAAGTTTTCCCTGAAGATGGACAAATTAGGATGTTTTAGGGTTGGAGGACAACTTGCCCCCAAAGTGGCCAAATTAGGCCACTTTAGGGCTTGGTCGACAACTTGCCCCCCAAAGTGACCAAATTAGGCCACTTTAGGGTTGGTCGACAACTAGCCCCCCAAAGTGACCTAATTAGGTCACTTTAGGGTTGGTCGACAACTAGCCCCCAAAGTGACCAATTCATATCAATCAATTATCAACATAAGAAATCAATTCGTATAAAACAATGATCAGCATAAGAAATCAATTCATATGAAAAAGTTCATAACATACTTGGGTCATATCAAATCAAAATAGAGCTAGACACCACATAACTTAATTGTTCCAAGCGGTTGAAACGCACACCACATAACTTAATTGTTCCAAGCAGTTGAAACGCACATTGTTCAGGGCAACCAATAGAGTTGAGTGCAACTAACAAAGATACCAAGCATGCCTAACAAGCATATTTCAAGGCATAACAAATATAGGTCTCATAACCATATTGCAACATATTCAATGGTTGCCACTAGCTGTGAAATACAAAGAAAATTTACTTGGGGCCTTCCTCTTCCTCTTAGAACCAACATCAGCTTGACCTGAGATTGATGCTGCCCTTGGAGCATTGAAACCTCTTGCAACTCTTGATATGGTGTTCTTTGCTGGAGATTGTGCACTTCACCTTGTGTTGTTGGCTGGTGCTGAAGCTGCTACTAGGTTCTTTCTCTTTCTTGATCCGGCTGTTGAGACTGCAATACCCGTAGTGGTTGCCCTTGTTGAAGCTGTAGCTGGATTTCTGCCCCTAACTGGTCCTGAAGCTGCATTTGCTGAAGCTGGAGCAGGACCTGAAGCTGCAGCAGGACCAGAAGCTGATGATGTGGCCCTAGCTGGAGGTGGCCTGGGTGGTGCTGAAGCTGTTGGGTAGGATGCCCTGTTTTCCTACAATTAGAAACAAGTAGCAGCTCAAAATATGGATGCATTGAAAAACAAGTAGCAGAATTTCAAAGATGAATTGGCTTAGTTACCTGGTGATTGTTCTTCCTTGTCATAAACTTGGCTTCAAGCCTGTCTTCACAGAGTGTCCACCTATGGCCTTGCTTCCCATAGTTACTACATGTTATTGTGCCCATCCTTGATGTATCATTTGAAGCTGGAACTTCAAATTCACCCTTTCTCACTACTAGGGAAAAGCCTAGCAGTAGCGTGGGTTTTGGGTGTATCAGTAGCGCGGGCGCCCGCGGTACTAATACGGCGCCACAACTAACTTGTAGCAGTAGCGCATGTATAAACCTTGCTACTGCTGACGCCCGCGCTACTACTACTTAGCTGTAGCGCAGGTCAGTGCCTCGCGCTACTACTAACTAATTGGGAAGTAAAAAAATAAATTCCATCCATGGTTGTTGCTGCTGGGCGTTATCGTCCTCTCCAACCATGGTTGCTGCTGGTCCTAGAGGCGATGAAGTTGTCCATAGTGATGGTGGCTCCCCACCCAACTCGTCCCCGCACCTCTCATGTAATGCTGCTACAAAAGAATAGAAAATTATTTGAATGAGGAAGATAGAGATAGAGAGGAGTAGGAGGAGGAACTCACTGGTTGCTGTCAAAGTTGGAGCCGATGCTCGGAACCTAGATGAAGCCTGGTCACCTACTACTTCTTGTTGTTGGACCATTTACCTTGGTGCTCGCATGTCCTCAGGAGGCCTTGTCCCGACGAGGAGGTGCAAGTGGCTGCATCCATGGTGGATATGGCCACAGCCATGGACGATGCTCTGCTAGTTTCCCTCTCCTTCCAGCGGCGGAGAAGGACGAAGGAGGGGCCGTGAGGGGGCTGCGATGGGAGAGGAGGTCACCGAATTTTGGGAAGGCGCCGAGGTGTGAGATCGGTGGCGGTGGTGGGTGTAGATGGGAATCACGGGTGGGAGGAGAAGGGGGATGAGAGAGTGTGGGAGAGAGGAGGGATTCGGCCGAGGATATGGGGACTTCACCTACCTTTTACTTAGTAGTAGTTAGGGGTATAAACACGCGCTACTACTATCAACTTAGTAGTAGCGCGGGTTCATACCCCTCACTACTACTATGGCATGTCCCAGGGGGGCACGGTAGAGACTGCTTAGTAGCAGCGAGGGGTAAAAACCCACACTACTACTATCAACTTGGTAGTAGCGAGGGGTAAAAACCCGCGCTACTAGTAAGTAGCAGTAGCGAGGGGTATAAACCCGTGCTACTAGTAAGTGTCTGCCTATAAGCTTTTCCCTAGTAGTGTCTCCTAGCTGTCTGCTTCTTACCTTTCTTCTCCCTAAAAACTGGTGGCTCTATGTCTGGTGTGTTGGTGTTTGGCCAGAATTCAGGACCAGGAACAGGGTAGATGATGTGCTGCTACGTCTTGAGCTTGCGTTGGTTTTCCTTGAAGAGGAAAGGGTGATGCAGCAATAGTAGCGTAAGTATTTCCCTCATTTTTTGAGAACCAAGGTATCAATCCAGTAGGAGGATCCTCAAAAGTCCCACGCACCTACACAAACAAACAAAGAACTTGCAACCAATGCAATAAAGGGGTTGTCAATCCCTTCACGGCCACTTGAGAAAGTGAGATCTGATAGAGATAGTATGATAAGATAAATATATTTTTGGTATTTTATAATATAGATGCAAAAAGTAAAGATGCAAATAAAAGTAGATTGGAAGCAAATATGATAAGAGGTAGACCCGGGGGCCATAGGTTTCACTAGAGGCTTCTCTCAAGATAGCATAAGTATTACAGTGGGTGAACAAATTACTGTCAAGCAATTGATAGAAAAGCGAATAATTATGAGATTATCTAGGCAAGATCATGTATATATGCATCACGTCCGCAACAAGTAGACCGACTCCTGCCTGCATCTACTACTATTACTCCACACATCGACCGACTCCTTCCTGCATCTAGAGTATTAAGTTCATAAGAACAGAGTAGCGCCTTAAGCAAGATGACATGATGTAGAGGGATAAACTCATGCAATATGATATAAACCCCATCTTTTTATCCTCGATGGTAGCAATACAATACGTGCCTTGCAACCCTTTCTGTCACTGGGTAAGGACACCGCAAGATTGAACCCAAAGCTAAGCACTTCTCCCATGGCAAGAAAGATCAATCTAGTAGGCCAAACCAAACTGATAATTCGAAGAGACTTGCAAAGATAACTCAATCATACATAAAAGAATTCAGAGGAGATTCCAAATATTTCTCATAGGTAAACTTGATCATAAACCCACAATTCATCGGATCTCGACCAAACACACCGCAAAAAGAGTTTACATTGAATATATCTCCACAAGAGAGGGGGAGAACATTTTATTGAGATCCAAAAAGAGAGAAGAAGCCATCTAGCTAATAACTATGGACCCGAAGGTCTGTGGTAAACTACTCACAACTCATCGGAGGGGCTATGCTGTTGATGTAGAAGCCCTCCATGGTCGATTCCCCCTCCGGCGGAGCGCCGGCGAAGGCTCCAAGATGGGATCTCGCAGATACAGAAGGTTACGGTGGTGGAAATTGTGTTTTGTTGGCTCCCTGGATATTTTCGGGGTACGTAGATTTATATAGGAGGAAGAAGTACGTCGGTGGCCGCTCGAGGGGCCCACGAGACAAGGGGCACACCCTGTAGGGGGGGCGCCCTACCCTCTCGTGGCCGCCTCGGGTGCTTCTTGACTTGCACTCCAAGTCCTCTGGATCACGTTCGTTCCAAAAATCACGCTCCCAAAGGTTTCATTCCTTTTGGACTCCGTTTGATATTCCTTTTCTTCGAAATACTGAAATAGGCAAAAAAATAGCAATACGGGCTGGGCCTCCGGTTAGTAGGTTAGTCACAAAAATGATATAAATGTGTAAAATAAAGCCCATAAACATCCAAAAGGGGCAATATAACAGCATGGAACGATCAAAAATTATAGATACGTTGGAGACGTATCAAGCATCCCCAAGCTTAATTCCTGCTCATCCTCGAGTAGGTAAATGATAAAAACAGAATTTTTGATGTGGAATGCTACCTAGCATAATTCTCAATGTAATTTTCTTTATTGTGGCATGAATGTTCAGATCCAAATGATTCAAAATAAAAGTTCATATTGATAAAAGAAATAATAACACTTCAAGCATACTAATCGAAGTAATCATGTCTTCTCAAAATAACATGGCAAGAGAAAGTTCATCCCTACAAAATCATATAGTTAGGCTATGCTTCATTTTCATCACACAAAGATGTTCCCAACTTCTATACCCCCGATGACAAGCCAAGCAATTTCTTCATACTTAAATAATCTCAAACTTTTCCAACCTTCACGCAATACATGAGCGTGAGCCATGTATATAACACAATGGGTGGAATAGAATATGATGATGGGGATTGTGTGGAGAAGACAAAAAAGGAGAAAGTCTCACATTGACGAGGATAATCAACGGGCTATGGAGATGCCCATCAATTGATGTCAACATGAGGAGTAGGGATTGCCATGCAACGGATGCACTAGTGCTAAAAATGAATGCTCAACAAAAGAAACTAGTGGGTGTGCATCCAACTTGCTTGCTCACGAAGACCTAGGGCATTTGAGGAAGCCCATCGTAGGAATATACAAGCCAATTTCTATAATGAAAAATTCCCACTAGTATGAAAAAGACAACTTATGAGACTCACTATATGAAAAACAAGGTGCTACTTTGAAGCACAAGTGTGGAAAAAGAGATAGTAACATTGCCCTTTTTATTCATCTTTTTTTTTCTTTTTTTTGGGCCTTTCTTTTTTTCTTTTGGCCTTTCTTCTTTTTTTCTTTTTATTTTTTATTTTTTGGGCAATGCTCTAATAATGATGATCATCACACTTTCATGGATTACAACATATGAATTACAACTCGAAACTAGAACAAGATATGACTCTATATGAATGCATTCGGCGGTGTACCGGGATGGTGCAATGAATCAAGAGTGACATGTATGAAAAATAATGCATGGTGGCTTTGCCATAAATACGATGTCAACTACATGATCATGCAATGGCAATATGACAAAAATAAAGTATGTCATGATGATGATGAACGGAACAGTGGAAAGTTACATGGCAATATATCTCGGAATGGCTATGGAAATGTCATAATAGGTAGGTATGGTGGCTGTTTTGAGGAAGATATAAGGAGGTTTATGTGTGATAGAGCGTATCGTATCACGGGGTTTGGATGCACCGGCGAAGTTTGCACCAACTCTCAAGGTGAGAAAGAGCAATGCACGGTACCAAAGAGGCTAGCAATGGCGGAAAGGTAAAAGTGCGTATAATCCATGGACTCACATTAGTCAAAAGAACTCATATACTTATTGCAAAAATTTAGAAGTCATCAAAAATCAAGCACTACGCGCATGCTCCTAGGGGGATAGATTGGTAGGAAAAGACCATCGCTCGTCCCCGACCGCCACTCATAAGGATGCACAAGCCAGGTACACTTCATGTTTCAAATTTGTTACACAACTTTAACCATACGTGCATGCTACGGGACTTGCTAACTTCAACACAAGTATTCTTTAAATTCATAATCACCCAACTAGCATGACTTTAATATCACTACCTCCATATCTCAAAACAATTATCAAGTATCAAATTGATCATAGCATCCAATTCACTTCCTATGATAGTTTTTATTATACCCAACTTGGATGCCCACCATTCTAGGACCAATTTTATAACCATAGCAAATACCATGATGTTCTAAAAGACTCTCAAAATAATATAAGTGAAGCATGAGAGACTAGCAATTTCTACAAAAAATAAGTCACCACCATGCTCTAAAAGATATAAGTGAAGCACTAGAGCAAAAACTATCAAGCTCAAAAGATATAATTGAAGCACATAGAGTATTCTAGCAAATTATAATCAAGTAAGCTTCTCCCAAAAGGTGTGTACAGCAAGGATGATTGTGGTAAACTAAAAAGCAAAGACTAATATAATACACGACGCTCCAAGCAAAACACATATCATGTGGCGAATAAAAATATAGCTCCAAGTAAAGTTACCAATGAACAAAGATGAAAGAGGGGATGCCTTCCCGGGGCATCCCCAAGCTTAGGCTCTTGCCACTCCTTATTCCATAGTCCATAAAAGCTTTACCCAAAACTTCAAAACTTCACAACACAAAACTCAATAGGAAATCTTATAAGCTCCGTTAGTGAAAGAAAACAAAACCACCACATAAGGTACTGTAATGAACTAATTCTTTATTTATTTTGGTGTTAAACCTACTGTATTCCAACTTCTCTATGGTTTATAAACTATTTTACTAGCCATAGATGCATCAAAATAAGCAAACAACACACGAAAAACAGAATCTGTCAAAAACAGAACAGTCTGTAGAAATCTGTAACTAACGCAAACTTCTGGAACTCTAAAAATCCTACCAAAATAGGAAGTCCTGGACAATTTGTCTATTGATCAGCAGAAAAAATAATCAATGCAAAACTACGTTTCTGTGATTTAACAAAACTAAATTCATGTGCGCAAAGTTTCTATTTTTCAGCAGAATCAGATCAACTATCATCATAGGTTATCCTATAGGTTCTACTTGGCACAAACACTAGTTAAAATATAAAAACACATCTAAACAGAAGGTAGATGCAAGATTTATTACTAAACAGGAACAAAAACAAAAAACACAAAGAAAATTGGGCTGCCTCCCAACTAGCGCTATCGTTTAACGTCCCTAGCTAGGCATAAAAGCGAGGATAGATCTAAGTAATGCCATAATAATAAGATAAATCTTGGAAGCTCATCTCATATTCTCTATGTCCGGCAGCAAGTTTTCTTTGAGGCAAGCAAAAGGAATCAAAAGGGCTAAATTTAGAGGGACAAAAGTCCCCAAGATCAATCTCAGGAGGAACGGGTTCCTCCTTTGGCCCTTCATAATGCACAACTAATTCATCACTAAAAGCATTCTTTTGGCAAAATCTCGTGAGCCTATACTCAAGAGAGTATCCTAGCTCATTGTTTCGAAGGGCAAAATCATTATTAAGTTCGTTAATTCTATCAACCAAGACTTTGGTAGGAACCCTTTTTCTAATGTTTTCATTGAAAGCAACATAGTCTGAAGATTGAAAACGCCTAAATTCCTCTTGATCATAGAGGATCGCCTCTATGGGAAGACGACCCGCGTCCACCCTATAGTGCAGAAAGATTTCTTTGGCCTCTCTTATGATAAATCTAAATTCATGAGCCAAAAAATAGTAACGGCGCGTTTAACAAAAGAATGCTCAATATTGGAAAATTCCAGAAAAATTCTTTGTATGCAAGGATGCATATGCATAAATTGTCTTTCAAGTTCAACTACAAGCATAGCAATGGCATCCGCAAGACTACTAGTTCTATGAAGAATAGAGCCACCCTTGGAAGGTAAAGCACCGGCACAAGTAAAGAAATCTTGAATAACACCTTTTCCAATGATGTTACCACTACCGATTTGAAACTTTTTAGTATTCAAGATAGGGGGTTCTTCGGCCGGAGCCTCAGAATTTTCCATGTTATCATTATTGTCCATATCGACAATAATCTCCCCAATTTCAGACATAACGGCAAACAAAAGCAAGGCGGAAGAAAGTGAGCGAAAGAGAGAGGAGGAGATTGGGAAAGAGAGGGCAAATAAAATGGCAAAGGTGAAGTGGGGGAGAGGAAAACGAGAGGCAAATGGCAAATAATGTAAATGCGAGGGAGATGAGTTTGTGATGGCACTACTAGGGAAAAGCCTATACACAGAATCTTATCAGCAGCGCGCTTTAAAATAAGGCGCTGCTGCTAATTAGCAGTAGCGTGCTCAAGAGTAACTCGCTGCTGAAACAAATATAGCAGTAGCGCGCCCGCTCAAAGACGCGCTACTGCTATAATTCCCACGAGGCCGCCGCGAGGCTAGTTATAGCAGCAACGCGTTATAACGACGGGCGCTACTGCTACGTAGCATAGTTGCAACGCATTTCGCCAATAAGCGCTACTGGTAAGTTTACTACAAAAATTTAGTCCCACCTCTCTCCATGAAGAGAGTTTCTACCACCTTAAATATGTTACTTCTCAAACTTTGACAGGCACTTGGTCTTCATTGAACTCTATGTGTAGAATTTGTGGCTGCAATATGAGTCTTCACCTGTTCCTAAACCGGTGAGGACTCATATTGACAAATCAGATTGTACACAAAAAGATCGTTGATGATCAATGTATTTTTGATATATTGAACAAAGTCTATTTTTACATGCTGACACATAGCAGTAGCGCTTCATTCTGAAAGGCGCTGCTGCTAGGTAGCTTAGCAGTAGCGTCTTTCTCTATAGCGCGCTACTGCTAAGCCATTCCATCTCCCACCCCCATCTCCTCTATCCGATCCACTCAGAGTCACACACTCACTGGATCCCCTCTCAATCCCCCGCGCCGGTCCACCCCCGTCGCCCCTCCTCCGTCTGCGCCGCCGTCACCTCCTCCTCCTTGCTGGACTTAGTACCGGCCTCCTCCTCCGTCCTCCATCTCCACTCGCTGCTGGCCGGCCCCTCCTCGCTCCGCCTTCCTCCTCCGTCCTCCCTCCACTGGCCGCCGGCCGTCCCCTCCTCGCTCCGCCTTCCTCCTCCATCCTACTCTATTCTCCCTCCTCG
Source organism: Triticum dicoccoides (assembly GCF_002162155.2). Classification (NCBI taxonomy): domain Eukaryota; kingdom Viridiplantae; phylum Streptophyta; class Magnoliopsida; order Poales; family Poaceae; genus Triticum; species Triticum dicoccoides. The sequence continues at coordinate 13,441,267 of NC_041389.1, read as the reverse complement.
AGTCGCCCCTCCTTCTCCCTCCTGCCCGCTACATTTTGATTTAGTAGGCTAGTTCATATGCAACATTTTGATTTAGTTGATATGATTTAGTTGATTTAGTAGGCTAGTTGATTTAGTTGACTTAGAACATTTTGATTTAGTTGATTTAGTAGGCTAGTTCATTTAGTTGATTTAGAACATTTTGATTTAGTTGATTTAGTAGGCTAGTTCATTTAGTTGATTTAGAACATTTTGATTTAGTTGATTTAGTAGGCTAGTTGATTTAGAACATTTTGATTTAGTTGATTTAGTAGGCTAGTTCATTTAGTTGATTTAGAACATTTTGATTTAGTTGATTTAGTAGGCTAGTTCATTTAGTTGATTTAGTATGCACCATTTTATTGTTATTTTTTCTGTACATGGATAGGTACGTAGTTGCTTTTGTTTTTTTAATAAGTTACTTTTTGGCAAATGTAGGTGGTACCTTGTCATCTAATATGTTACTAGATCTTAGGATTGTAATTGTCCATCAAATTGCTTCTCGCGGAAGAACCAAAAATATCACATGCTACTGTTTTTCTTTCCTATGAAGTGGATCGTTAATCGTTTGCTCATATTGCTTTAGGAAAAATGGCACCACCACCACCACCACTATGTTGATTGTGCAAGTCAAGATGCGCCAGCAGCCTTGCAACTGGCAAGCTGTTTGGCATCTACTTCCAGCCGAGTTTTCGTCATGCGGCGGTAAGAAATTAGATGAAATGTAATAACTATTTTATTTTTAGTGTTGGCATTACTGCATTGTGTCATTTTGCTTATTTTACACAGATCGTCCCATGCAATGTGAGGTTGAAATTCAACAAGCTGACAGGAGACATTGTGACTCCTGGGGGGGCGTACACTATGGAGGTCGAGAAAGGACGCAATATGTCGTAGATTGGAGGAGATGGATGGGCCCGTTTCGTCGCTCGCATGCGTCTTACTGGTGGTGAGTTGATCAGCTTCTCCTTCCGAGCAGAAAGACCCAAGCTGGCTGTCATTTATCTCAACCTGGTGGAAGATGATGAAGATGACGAAGAAGATAAAGATGATGAAGATAATGAGGACCCACTCGATGAAGATGATGAGGACCCACTTCATGAAGCCATCGTATCTCAAAGAACAAGGCTGAGTGAGGAGGAGGTGTCCAACCCGTGGGACATAATTCCGCCACGTGCTGACTTTGTCGGGGTGCCATTCGTGACCCGCTTGACAAATACCATGGTTGATCGACATGATATGGTATGTTATACTTACAAATGCAAATTATCTGATGAATTACTTAGTGTACAGTCCAATGATATGGTATGTTGTGTGGAATCTAGTCGATGATATGTTTTAGTGTAGAGTTCGATCACATGCTTATTAGTGTAGAATCTAAGGAAACTATTAATAGTGTAGATAGTCCATATGTACTTATTTGCGAGGCTATTTATTAATTGATATGTTTTTCTTATTCAGAAATTGGCAAAGAGCATATCTGTGAGTTATGGTATCGAGCCTGATGAAGAAGGCTCAGCTGGACTACGCCTTACTGCAAGGGGCTCCGTCACAACCTGTACTTACCGCGTGGACACGGACGGTCGCACACACTTAAACTCGGTTGGGTGGAAGAAATTCCTCAATGGAAAGAATCTTCGAGTTGGACAGGCCATCCTAATTACTATCAGGAACACCAACCGCCCAGGCTTGAGGATGACGATTGTCTTTGATATCATCTAGAACTACATATGTGTATGGCTATATCATCTAAAACTACATATGTGTGTGTGGCTATATCATCTAGAACTACATATGTGTGTGTGGCTATATCATCTAGAACTACATATGATGATCGTCGTCGGTATCATCTAGAACTACATATGATGATCGCTGTTGATATGACCTTGTACTGCTTGAGGATGCATGTTGACTATGCATGAAATTGTTATCTAGTACCCCCTTCGTACCAAATTACTCGTCGTGGTTTGAATTAAAACCACGACGAGTAATTTGGAACGAAGGGAGTACTACCCAGTAATGGTTTATGAACTTGATATCTACTAGCAGTACCTAGTATCTAGTATCTGAAAGGGAAACTGAAAGGGAAAGGGTACGGGGGAAAATGATGAAAGATATAGCAGTAGCGAGGGACTGCAAAATCGCAACAGCTAGGTAATAGTAGCGCGTTCATAAAAAGCGCTGCTGATATCATCAGTAGTAGTAGCGCGGGTAAGGGCCACGCTACTACTATGAGTTAGCTGTAGCGCCTTATTAGTAGCGCGGCCACCCGTGCTGCTGCTAGCCTCAAAACCCGCGCTACTACTAGGGTTTTCCCTAGTAGTGTGGGTACTTGGTATGTCTTGACTTGAGCGAAGACCTCCCCGACAACGGTGCCAGAAATTCTTCTTGCTGCATCTTGAGCTTGCGTTGGTTTTCCATGAAGAGGAAAGGGTGATGCAACAATAGTAGCGTAAGTATTTCCCTCAGTTTTTGAGAACCAAGGTATCAATCCAGTAGGAGGCTCCTCAAAAGTCCCACGCACCGACACAAACAAACAAAGAACTCGCAACCAATGCAATAAAGGGGTTGTCAATCCCTTCACAGCCACTTGTGAAAGAGAGATCTGATAGAGATAGTATGATAAGATAAATATATTTTTGGTATTTTATAATATAGATATAAAAAGTAAAGGTAGATTGGAAGCAAATATGATAAGAGATAGACCCGGGGGCCATAGGTTTCACTAGAGGCTTCTCTCAAGATAGCATAAGTATTACGGTGGGTGAACAAATTACTGTCGAGCAATTGATAGAAAAGCGAATAATTATGAGATTATCTAGGCATGATCATGTATATAGGCATCACGTCTGCAACAAGTAGACCGACTCCTACCTGCATCTACTACTATTACTCCACACATCGACCGACTCCTGCCTGCATCTAGAGTATTAAGTTCATAAGAACAGAGTAACACCTTAAGCAAGATGACATGATGTAGAGGGATAAACTCATCCAATATGATATAAACCCCATCTTTTTATCCTCGATGACAACAATACAATACGTGCCTTGCAACCCTTTCTGTCACTGGGTAAGGACACCGCAAGATTGAACCCAAAGCTAAGCACTTCTCCCATGGCAAGAAAGATCAATCTAGTAGGCCAAACCAAACTGATAATTCGAAGAGACTTGCAAAGACAACTCAATCATACATAAAATAATTCAGAGGAGATTCAAATATTTCTCATAGATAAACTTGATCAAAAACCCACAATTCATCGGATCTCGACAAACACACCGCAAAAAGAGTTTACATTGAATAGATCTCCATAAGAGATGGGGAGAACATTGTATTGAGATCCAAAAAGAGAGAAGAAGCCATCTAGCTAATAACTATGGACCCGAAGGTCTGTGGTAAACTACTCATAACTCATCGGAGGGGCTATGGTGTTGATGTAGAAGCCCTCCGTGGTCGATTCCCCCTCCACCGGAGCGCTGGCGAAGGCTCCAAGATGGGATCTCGCGGATACAGAAGGTTACGGTGGTGGAAATAGTGTTTCGTTGGCTCCCTGGATGTTTTTGGAGTACGTAGGCTTATATAGGAGGAAGAAGTACGTCGGTGGCCGCCCGAGGGGCCCATGAGATAGGGGGGCGCGCCTAGAGGGGGTGGGCGCGCCCTCATGTCTCGTGGCCGCCTTCGCTGCTTCTTGACTTGCACTCCAAGTCCTCTAGATCATGTTCGTTCCAAAAATCACGCTCCCGAAGGTTTCCTTCCGTTTGGACTCCGTTTGATATTCCTTTTCTTCGAAATACTGAAATAGGCAAAAAAACAGCAATACGGGGTGGGCCTCCGGTTAGTAGGTTAGTCCCAAAAATGATATAAATGTGTAAAATAATGCCCATAAACATCCAAAAGGGGTAATATAATAGCATGGAACAATAAAATATTATAGATACGTTGGAGACGTATCATGTGCTGGTATGTAGCCTTATACATTTGCTTCTTAAAGAATGGATGCACATAATCTTCTGGGTGAACTTTTACCTTCTGCATTGCAGCTATTGCATGGTGGCAAGGTGATCCAGTCATGGCCCATCTCCTGCAAGAGCAGCTCCCTTCACCAAGCTTCACACAATATGTGTTCTCTCCACCAGTTACCTGCTATATGTTGGGACCGGCCATGTTTGCTTCACAGTATTTTGCCCACTTCTTGCTCTCTTCAAGCTTCTCCATGTAATGTGGGGTTATTTCCCACCTACAGCTCTCCGTTTCCCTCTGATGCCCTGGTACTTAACCATTAGTTTGGCCCTCAACCCTCCAAACATGCTCTTAATTCATTTGGACCTAACATCTAGAATCATTTTGTTGAAAACCCCACTAAGGTTGTTCACTGATACGTCTCCAACATATCTACTTTTCCAAACACTTTTGCCCTTGTTTTGGACTCTAACTTGCATGATTTAAATGAAACTAACCCGGACTGACGTTGTTTTCAGCAAAACTGCCATGGTGTTATTTTTATGCAAAAAACTAAAGTTCTCGGAATGACCTAAAAATCCACGGAGATTACTTTTGGAAAATATAAAAAATACTGGCGAAAGAATCAAGGCCAGGGAGCCCACACCCTGTCCACGAGGGTGGGGGCGCGCCCCCTCCCCCTGGGCGCGCCCCCTGCCTCGTGGACCCCCTGGAGCTCCACCGACCTCAACTCCAACTCTATATATTTGCTTTCGCGGAGAAAAAACTCAGAGAGAAAGTTTCATCGTGTTTTACGATACGGAGCCGCCGCCAAGCCCTAATCTCTCTCGGGAGGGCTGATCTAGAGTCTGTTCGGGTCTCCGGAGAGGGGGATTCGTCGCCGTCGTCATCATCAACCATCCTCCATCACCAATTTCATGATGCTCACCGCCGTGCGTGAGTAATTTCATCGTAGGCTTGCTGGATGGTGATGGGTTGGATGAGATTTACCATGTAATCAAGTTAGTTTTGTTAGTGTTTGATCCCTAGTATCCACTATGTTCTGAGATTGATGTTGCTATGACTTTGCTATGCTTAATGCTTGTCACTAGGGCCCGAGTGCCATGATTTAAGATCTGAACCTATTATGTTTTCATGAATATATGTGAGTTCTTGATCCTATCTTGCAAGTCTATAGTCACCTATTATGTGTTATGATCCGACAACCCCGAAGTGACAATAATCGGGATACTTCTCGATGATGACCGTAGTTTGAGGAGTTCATGTATTCACTAAGTGCTAATGCTTTGGTCTGGTACTCTATTAAAAGGAGGCTTTAATATCCCTTAGTTTCCATTAGGACCCCGCTGCCACGGGAGGGTAGGAAAAAAGATGTCATGCAAGTTCTTTTTCATAAGCACGTATTACTATATTCGGAATACATGCCTACATTACATTGACGAATTGGAGCTAGTTCCGTGTCACCCTTTGTTATAACTATTACATGATGAATCACATCCGACATAATTATCCATCACTGATCCAATGCCTACGAGCTTTTCACATATTGTGCTTTGCTTATTTACTTTTTCGTTGCTATTGTTACAATTACTACAAAACTGCTATCGTTACTCTAGCTACTGCTACCTTTACTATCATGCTACTTTGCTACTAAATACTTTGCTGCAGTTACTAAGTTCCAGGTGTGGTTGAATTGACAACTCAACTGCCAATACTTAAGAATATTCTTTGGCTCCCCTTGTGTCGAATCAATAAATTTGGGTTGAATACTCTACCCTAGAAAACTGTTGCGATCCCCTATACTTGTGAGTTATCAAGACTATTTTCTGGCACCGTTGCCGGGTAGGGGGCGCTCTATTCTTTGAGGCACTTGGGATTTATATCTGCTGATCACTATGAGGAACTTGAAAGACGAAAGAACTAAGATTTTTCCCTCAACTACGAGGGGAGGTAAGGAACTGCCATCTAGCTCAGCACTAGATTCTCCTTCCGTTTTAAGTAAGCTTGCGACACCTAAACCTGCTACATACTGCTATGAGTTCTGATATGTCACATGTTATTGATGATGCCACTTCTTCTATGCATGATACTTATGATGAAACTACTTCTATGCTTGATACTACTTTGCCACTAGGTGAATTTCTAGATGAACAACTTGCTAGGGTTAGAGAGAATGAAATTATTGAAGATGATATTATTGAAGATAGTGATGATGAAGGTTCTCCCCCTAAATATGAATTGCCTATTGTTCCAGAGGGTTATGTTATGGATGAAGAAGCTGCTAGAGCTATTCTTGCTTGCAATGATAGATATGATCTTAAGAAGTTATTAGCTAAATGGAAGCAGCAATCTCAGAATGCTAGAATGAAATATGACCTTGCTTTTGCTACTTCACCTAACTTTGTTACTGATAAGGATTATGAATTCTCTGTTGATCCTGAAATAATTACTTTGGTTGAATCTGATCCTTTTTATGGCTATGAATCTGAAACTGTTGTGGCACATGTTACTAAATTGAATGATATAGCCACCCTGTTCACTAATTATGAGAAATCTTGCTATTATTATATCCTTAAGATATTTCCGTTCTCATTAAAGGGTGATGCTAAAACTTGGTTTAATTCTCTTGATCCTGGTTGTGTGCATAGTCCCCATGATATGATTTAGTACTTCTCTGCTAAATATTTCTCTGCTCATAAGAAACAAGCTGCCTTGCGGGGAATATATAATTTTGTGCAAATTAAAGAAGAGAGTCTCCCACAAGCTTGGGAGAGGCTTCTCCGATTACTTAATGCTTTTCCTGATCATCCTCTTAAGAAAAATGAAATACTTGATATCTTCTATAATGGACTACCGATGCTTCCAAGGACCACTTGGATAGTTGTGATGGTTGTGTTTTCAGGGAAAGAACATTCGACCAAGCTGAATTGCTATTGAATAATATGTTGACTAAGGAAAATAATTGGACTCTTCCTGAGCCAATTCCTGAGCCAATTGAGCCAACTCCTGAACCTATTCCTAAACCAACTCCGAATAAGAGGGGTGTTTTATTTCTCAGTCCTGAAGATATGCAAGAGGCAAAGAAATCAATGAAAGAAAAAGGTATTAAAGCTGAAGATGTTAAGAATTTACCTCCTATTGAAGAAATACATGGTCTTCATATACTGCCTCTTGAAGAAGCACACGTTCTTGATAACCCGACACAGGTAGTAAAGGTAAATTCTCTCTACTGATTATATGACTAGAGTTAAAGGTGAACTTAAGCTCATTAGCAACTATGCTTCTATGGTTACCACTCAAGCGGAGCAAGTACTTAAAGCTCAAAGTGATTTTCTTGATGAATTGAATAATAAACATGATTTTGCTGTTAGAGTGGCTACTAGAACTGGTAGAATGACTCAGGAATCTTTGTATCCTGAAGGCCACCCTAAGAGAATTGAGCAAGATTCCCAGAGAAATAATTTATATGCACCTAGTCCTTCTAGAAAGAAGAAAAAGAAAAATGATAGGACTTTGCATGCTTCTAGTGAACCTGTTGTAGACACACCTGAGAATCCCAATGATATTTCCATTTCTGATGCTGAAACACGATCAGGTGATGAACATGAACCTAGTGATAATGTTAATGATAATGTTCATGTTGATGCTCAACCTAGCAATAATAATGATGTAGAGACTGAACCTGCTGTTGATCTTGATAACCCACAATCAAAGAATCAATGTTATGATAAGAGAGACTTTGTTGCTAGGAAGCACGGTAAAGAAAGAGAACCATGGGTTCAGAAACCCATGCCTTTTCCTCCTAAACCATCCAAGAAAAAGGATGATGAGGATTTTGAGCGCTTTGCTGAAATGATTAGACCTATCTTCTTACGTATGCGCTTAACTGATATGCTTAAAGTAAATCCTTATGCTAAATACATGAAGGATATTATTACAAATAAAAGAAAGATACCGTAAGCTGAAATTTCCACCATGCTTGCTAATTATACTTTTAAGGGTGGAATACCAATGAAACTTGGAGATCCAGGAGTACCAACTATACCATGTTCCATTAAAAGGAACTATGCTAAAACTACTTTATGTGATCTTGGAGCCAGTGTTAGTGTTATGCCTCTCTCTTTATATTGTAGACTTGAATTGAATAAGTTGACACCTACTGAATTATCTTTGCAAATGGCCGATAAATCAACTGCTATACCTGTTGGTATTTGTGAGGATGTGCCTGTTGTTGTTGCAAACGTTACTATTTTAACGGACTTCGTTACTCTTGATATTCCCGAGGACGATAGTATGTCGATTATCCTTGGTAGACCCTTTTTGAATACTGCAGGGGCTGTTATTGATTGCAACAAAGGCAATGTCACTTTTCATGTTAATGGTAGTGAGCATACGATACACTTTCCGAGGAAACAACCTCAAGTTCATAGCATCAATTCTATTGGAAAAATTCCAACTATCATTATTGGAGGTTTTGAATTTCCTCTTCCTACTGTCATGAAAAAAATATGATATTCCTATTATAGGGGATGTTCATATCCCCGTTGAGGTAACTTAGTGTTATTCGAAGTTTCTCCGGTTTCATGTTATTCGAAATGAGTTTGTTAACAAGACTTGATCAATCTTGTTAGTGGATTCCTTTTGATGAGCACGAGATGGATGAAACTAGAAGGCACAACCTTCTGTACCCTCCTTTTACTTTATGTTATTTAGAATAAATAAAGCAAAAATAGTATTATCTGTCCGTTTTCTAAATTATCCATGCAATAAAAAATATCCCGAAAATAAAAGTTCTCGAAATGTCGTGCAAATTTAGTATGATTTTTTATGGAATATTTGAGGATTTTAGGCACTGAGAACACAGCAGGGGGGCAAGCACCTGGCCACGAGGGTCCAGGGCGCGCCCACTGTTACTGGGCACGCCCCCCTACCTCGTGGGCCCATGGTGGCCCCCCTCCACTTATTCCGGCACCCACACACTCCATATTCCTCCCAAAAGAACCCCATCCAGAACAAGCATGAGTTCTAGCTCATTTTGCTGCGATTTTTGATCTCCTTGCTCAAAGCTCCATTCACAAAACTGCTTTGGGAGCTTGTTCCTTGCTATGTGACTCCTCCAATGGTCCAATTAGTTTTTGTTCTAGTGCTTTATTCATTGCAAATTTTTGCTGCTTAGGTGACCCTGTTCTTGAGCTTGCATGTCAAATTTATGAGGTCCCAAGTAATTCTAATGCATGATATAGGCTCTAGGCACTTGTGGGAGTAGTTGCTATCAGTTTTGTTAAGTTTGATTCACTTTTATTTTGAAGTTACTAAAAATTTCAGAAATTTTTTATAGGAAGATATATGTTTAGGAAAATGTACCAAGGTGGTTCTTCAACAAACAAAGGACCCAGGCGCGCTATGCGTGAGCAAGACGATGAACCATGGAGGGAAGCTGACGTGCGGCCTTGTGAATGGCTGTCGGAAGAGTTTATGGTCAATGCAGGCATCGAGGATGAATTTGATGCATATGTGCGTAATGCCGATCTTGAGGACTTCATGCAAGATAAGTGTCCTCAGTACTACTATTTGACTGATTCATTCGTGAGAAGGTTTAAATTTACATCTTTTAGCGTAATTCTCAAAATGTCATGTTTGATTTTTATGATCAATCATATACCATGGACTTAGAAGATTTTACTACTGCTTGCAAACTCCCACAGTGGGGTAATGTTAATGAACCCCGTAAATCTGAATATAAAGATTTTCTAGCTACTATCACTGTGGGAGAATCTAGTGATATAGAACAAGCTACCATAGGGATCATTCATTTTCCTGCTATACATTATTTTGCTCTCTTCATTGGTAGATGCATAAATGGTAAAGATGAAGCATGTCACATGTGTGTCCCTGATCTTTGTGTCCTCAAGAGTGATGTATTAGGAAATAAAGATTACAACTTGGGGGCAATTTTTGCACGTAGGTTGCATAATAATGGTTTAGTTGGAGATTTATTTGGAGGGATTTGTGCGACCCGCGTTGCTAATTATCTTGGTATACCTCCACGTGAGGGTGATAGGGAGTGGCTTCCCGCTTATTTAGATTATGACGCTATGGTCAGTCATCATTTTCTTGTGAGGAATGAACAATTCCTCCAGTATCGACTAATCTTTGACAGATGTCGCGCTGTCCATGTTACTCTTCCTGCTCCTTCCCTTTTTGATTACCAGGAAAAACAAAGATATGTTGTCACCAGGGACGAGGCAAACGAATACGAGAGGAGAGAAGAGGTAGCTCGCCACCATGCCGCAGCTCAGGAGGCAATGACTGCTGCATCTTAGTACGACCCCAGTTACAATTTCGGATATTTGTCAGGCTATCCTTGGCAATAGACCAACTTAGGCCAAAAGCCTAAGCTTGGGGGAGTATGCATTTCTCACTAACATTACACTCATGTTCACACACTTATTCTAGTTGTCGGTGCTCATACTCTTTCATTGTATTATCTATGCTAGTTTAATTTTCTTTTTCTAGCTTTCTTCTTGTGTGTTTGATAAACCTTAAGAAAAACCAAAAAAATAATTAGTTTAATTTCCATGCTTCTAGTAACAATTAAATGAAAACCCAAAAAGATTTCTCGTTCTTCTTTTACTTGTTGGGAGATTTCCCGTGTAAATAGTTTTATTTCTTTTCTTTTCTTTGGGGGTCGAGAGGAGAAGACCATAACGAAAATGTTTAGTGGATCTCGTATGCATGATTGTTGATTTAACCAAGAGCCCATATTACCTTGTCTTCTCCCTTGAATTGAATGCTTGCAGATTCCAGCTTAGTCCAATGCACGTGCATTATTATTATTATTCACATTGTTCGGTCGTGCAAGTGAAAGGCAATAATGACGATATATGATGGACTGATTGAGGTGAGAGAAGCTGGTATGGACTCGACCTCTTTTGTTTTTGTAAATATGATGAGTTCATCATTCCCGATTCAGCCTATTATGAATAAACATGTTGGCAATGACAATTAGAGATTATAGTTGCTTATGCCATGCTTAAATAGCTAGGAGCTTATAATGGTTTACCTTGGGTGCCAACATGCTATTAAAATGGTTGTGATGTGGTATGATAGGGTGGTATCCTCCTTTGAATGATTTGAGTGACTTGACTTGGCACATGTTCACGCATGTAGTTGAAACAAAATCAACATAGCCTTCACGATATTTATGTTCATGGTGGTTTATATCCTACTCATGCTTGCACTCAGTGTTGATTAATTTTAATGCATGTTCATCACTGTTGTCGTTCTCTCAGTTGGTCGCTTCCCAGTCTTTTGCTAGCCTTCACCTGTACTAAGCGGGAATACTGCTTGTGCATCCAAACTCCATAAACCCCAAAGTTATTCCATATGAGTCCACCATACCTTCCTACATGTGGTATTTACCTGTCGTTCCAAGTAAATTAGTATGTGCCAAAATCCAAACCTTCAAATGAAATTCTGTTTTGTATGCTCGAGCAGCTCATGTATCAACTAGGGTTGTCTGTATCTTCCATGCGAGGTGGGTTATTCTCAAGGGGAGTGGACTCCGCTCCTCATTCACGAGAAAATGGCTGGTAACCGAGATGCCCAGTCCCATGATCAAAAAGATCTAAGCAAATCAAAATAATTAAACAAAACTCCCCCAGGGCTGTTGCTAGTTGGAGGCACTCGTTGTTTCGAGCAAGCCATGGATGGATGCATGTTGGTGGTGGGGGAGTATAAACTTTATCATTCTGTTTGGGAACCTCCTATAATGCATGTAGCATGGAAGATATCGAGATCTCATAGTTGTTGCGTTGATAGTGAAAGTATACCGCTCAAAATGTTATTCATCTCTATTTCAAAATCGAGCTTTGGCACCTCTACAAATCCTCGCTTCCCTCTGCGAAGGGCCTATCTATTTACTTTTATGTTGAGTCATCACCCTCTTATTAAAAAGCACCCGCTGGAGAGCACATTGTCATTTGCATGCATTACTATTAGTTTATATTGCGTATGACTTGACTGGATCTCTTTTACCATGAATTACTATGTTTAGTCAGTCCTTGATCTTTAAAGGTGCTCTGCATTTTTGTTTTGCGGTCTCAGAAAGGGCTAGCGAGATACCATCTTGTTATATCATATTTTGATTGTTTCGAGAAAGTGTTGTCATCCGAGATTTATTATTATTGCTTGCTAGTTCATTATGCCATTGATATGAGTAAACATGAGACCTAAGTGTTATTGTGAATATGGTTAGTTTATAATCTTTGCTGAAAACTTGAATGCTGGCTTTACATATTTACAACGACAAGAGCAAACAGAGTTTGTAAAAGTTTTTCTTTATCACTTTCATTTTATCAACTGAATTGCTTGAGGACAAGCAAAGGTTTAAGCTTGGGGGAGTTGATATGTCTCCAACTTATCTACTTTTCCAAACACTTTTTCCCTTGTTTTGGACTCTAACTTGCATGATTTGAATGAAACTAACCCGGACTGACGCTGTTTTCAGCAGAACTGCCATGGTGTTATTTTTATGCAGAAAACAAAAGTTCTCAGAATGGCCCGAAAATCCACGGAGATTACTTTTGAAAAATATAAAAAATATTGGCAAAAGAATCAAGGCCAGGGGGCCCACACCCTGTCCACGAGGGTGGGGGGCGCGCCCCCTCGCCCTGGGTGCCCCCTGCCTCGTGGGCACCCTGGAGCTCCACCAACCTCAACTCCAACTCTATATATTTGATTTTGCGAAGAAAAAATTAGAGAGAAAGTTTTATCGCGTTTTACGATACAGAGCCGCCGCCAAGCCCTAATCTCTCTCGGGAGGGCTGATCTGGAGTCTGTTCGGGGCTCCGGAGAGGGGGATTCGTCGCCGTCGTCATCATCAACCATCCTCCATCACCAATTTCATGATGCTCACATGCGTGCGTAATTTCATCGTAGGCTTGCTGGACGGTGATGGGTTGGATGAGATTTACCATGTAATCAAGTTAGTTTTATTAGGGTTTGGTCCCTAGTATCCACTATGTTCTGAGAATGATGTTGCTATGACTTTGCTATGCTTAATGCTTGTCACTAGGGCCCGAGTGCCATGATTTCAGATCTGAACCTATTATGGTTTCATGAATATATGTGAGTTCTTGATCCTATCTTGCAAGTCTAAAGTCACCTATTATGTGTTATGATCGGACAACCCCGAAGTGACAATAATCGGGATACTTCTCGGTGATGACCGTAGTTTGAGGAGTTCATGTATTCACTAAGGCTAATGCTTTGGTCCGGCACTCTATTAAAAGGAGGCCTTAATATCCCTTAGTTTCCATTAGGACCCCGCTGCCATGGGAGGGTAGGACAAAAGATGTCATGCAAGTTCTTTCCCATAAGCACGTATGATTATATTCGGAATACATGCCTACATTACATTGATGAATTGGAGCTAGTTCTGTGTCACCCTATGTTATAACTATTACATGAGGAATCGCATCCGACATAATTATCCATCACTGATCCAATACCTACGAGCTTTTCACATATTGTGCTTTGCTTATTTACTTTTCCATTGCTACTGTTACAATTACTACAAAACTGATATAGTTACTCTTGCTACTGTTACCTTTACTATCATATTACTTTGCTACTAAATACTTTGCTGCAGATACTAAGTTATCGAGGTGTGGTTGAATTGACAACTCAACTGCCAATACTTGAGAATATTCTTTGGCTCCCCTTGTGTCGAATCAATAAATTTGGGTTGAATACTCTACCCTCGAAAACTGTTGCAATCCCCTATACTTGTGGGTTATCATTCACAACCAAGTCAGTCTTGCACACATGATCCATTGCATATCTAGCCCAACACTCCTTAGGGATGCCATTCAACCACATGTAGGCTGGTTCACATGCTGCTTTCAAACATGCCATTCCTTCTTTGTGACCATGTTCAGTGAAGGAATAGCTAGCTTCGTCAACCCATTTCTTATGTTTTTCTGCTCTAAAGCCAGTTGACTGGAAGTTGGCATATATGTGTTTAAGGCAATATCTTTATGGGGATTGAGGAAATACTTTATTAATTGCTTTATGAAGGCCCTGTTGTTTGATTACATAAGCTAATAATAAGATAACTATAGCAGCATGGCTATGTGCATAAGAATAATGCAGAGTCAGAGAAAATACCTTCTGCCTGTCAGACATGATGGTGTAGTTCCCGAACTGGTTGCTGGTTCCAATGTAGACCTAAGTTGGTTTAGAAACCAGGTTCAGCTAGGCCCATCCTCTTTGTAAACCACCCCAAAAGCAATTGGGAATACATTGTTGTTCCCATCTCTCCCAGTTGCTGCCAATATCTGCTGGCATATGGATAACTTGATGAGGCAACCATCAAGTCCTGCATAAACAAAGATACTTAGGGCCAAATTACATAACTATGTCCAATACTTACATTCAAACATGATTACATGACTGATATTTACCTATGAAAGGTCTATAACCAGCAAGGAATCCATCTTTTGATGCCTGGAGGCAGTAGAACATGTACTTGAACCTTGGTGTGGGGGATGTGTTCAAAGGGTAATCAAAAGTTGTCACTGTGCACCTGCTTCCAGGGTTTGTGTCAAGCACACATTGTGGTAGTCCCTCAACCTCAGATATTGTTTTCTGTGATCACCTTGCACAACATCAACAGCCATTAGTCTTGCCCTATATGCCAAACTCCTAGGTACATGCACCCCAAACTTCTTCTTAGTATGTTTGAGAACTGTCTCTACATCAGCCTTTACATTTAATCTAACTGTGTCCTCCACAGCTTCTGCAACCCACTCTGCAGTAACCTTTGTACTCTCTCCACAAGCTCCACAACTATGATCCATGTGGCACTTCTTGATTGTGAATGTATCTTCATGGGCTACTTTGGATGCATTCATGAAAAATTCACAACCATTCTTCCTCTTTGGGCACCAAACAATAACCCTTGATGGTTCATTCATATGGAACCGAAAGTTTCTCAAAGTCCTAACATGAAAATTTCTCAAAGTCCTAACATGAAAATTTCTCAAAGCCTTTCTAAACTCATACACATTGGTGAAGCAAAGATCCTTGCACAGCTACTCATGTGCATCAGGTAGCTTTGGGTCATACAATTTCCTCTCTTTCTTCTTCTTCTTCTTCAATCTTCTCTTCCTTCCAGAAGGTAGTCTTGGAGCCTCTCCATTTGAGTCAGAAATGCCCACATCATCAGGGAAGCAATATTCATCAGCTTCAGGTAGAAAATCTTGAAACTTGGGGATCTCTTGCTGAATGTGAGCTCTGGAAGTAGGACCTGGATTTGCTCCTGCTCTTCTCACAGGCTTCAGTTTCTCAGGCCCGCTTTTTGCCATAACTCTCTCCTCTCCACTGTCAGCCTCTTTCTCCTCCTGCCAAAACTATGAAACATCGATGTCACCTTCAAACTATGGTCTGTCTTCTACAGCATATGTTTCTTCTTCATTTTCAATATTTTCTTCACCCCTCTTCCAAGCCTTGTAAGACATCTTTATCCCTCTATATTCACCCCTATCAATCTCAAAGTCCGAGAATGATTTGTCAATATCATCATCCTCTTCACCACCAGCATGTCCATCATCTCCACCAGGAGCTTCTGAAATGTTCAAGTTACAGCTCTGTTGTGTGTTCAAATTAACTTCAAGAGGGTGAACTACTCCATCTTGTGACACTTAACACAAAAGCAGGACCCCACCCCCCATTGGACTGCCTATTGGAATTTGTTCTTGACAAACATTGTGAGCCCTGTTATATTCAACATCTCTATCTTCATTTTCCTTGGCCACAATGATATTCAGCATTGTGAAATCAGAGTGGCCTACCATTTCTTCAACTGCATCTTGACTGTCCAGAAGCAATAAACCTTCCTCTCCAACCGCTTGTTCTTTTACCCAGTACATGTAGTCATCTGACCCATAGCCTTCAGTTTCAGTAAGTGCTATCAAGTTCAGAAAAGTGATGTCTGAAACAGAAAACCTCCTTTCCATGTTATCTCTA
The DNA here is from genome assembly GCF_002162155.2 of Triticum dicoccoides. NCBI lineage: Eukaryota > Viridiplantae > Streptophyta > Magnoliopsida > Poales > Poaceae > Triticum > Triticum dicoccoides. The sequence goes on along the minus strand of NC_041389.1, from coordinate 13,425,258 downwards.
CCCTGGAAATGCAGCCTCACCTCCTAAATTTCATCATCCAGCCTGCATTACATAATATGTTATTGCAAAAGCCTAACTAAGTTTTTTTTGCTACAAAATTCAGTGCACACTAACTATAAAGTACAGTAAGGAACCTGAACCCAACCAATGCTTCTCTGAATCCACCATGCATTTCTACTCAATCTAACTAATCCTTCAGTGCAAAATGATGCTGGTGCATCCAACAAATGCCAGAGAGTGTTTCCTCAACTTTGATTCAGTACATGTTCATGTTCTAAGATGAACCACAGCAGCATCAACCTAGGGTTTGGTCAAAAAATGAACTAAAATATGCTCTGTTTTTTGAACTGAACAAGCAGAAATGCAGAAACTGTTGAAGGAGCTCATCACGAGAAGAAAAAACTTAGTCCACCCCTCCAAATGCAGAGGCCCAGTGCGGGGAGTTGGCCGGATCCGCCTGCACAGCACCCACAAGAGACATCGCCGCTGTGTACTCAAGCGAGAACTGGCGATCCTCAGGCGACGGCGGTGCAGCCTGTGGCGTTGGAGCCTGCGTCAGTGGTGCAGCCTGTGGTGTCCGCTGCATCGGCGGTGTCACCGCCGCCTGGGTTGTGAAGCTACCGCTCCCCAGCCAGTTGTCAACCTCCGAGTACTCTCCGCCTCCATCCCCCGTTCCACCTCCACCCGTTGACTGGCCGCCGTCGACTGGTTTCGCCGCCGCCGACGTCGTCGCCTAGGTCGGAGGGGGAGACACGGTGAGAGAGAGTGAGAGAGAGTGGGGGGGTAGAGGAACGGCACGGTCGTCTTGACCTGGTCCGGATGGCTCGTTCACAGGCCGTCAACCGCGCGCCGTCAGCCTTATGGCCGAAAAAACCTTGACGGGCGGGCCCCACATGTCATAAGCCCACTTAAACTGTAACCGTTCGGCCACTTGGGTTTTTTGGAACAACCCACCACTTTTGTGGTGGTTTTTTGAAAAATTAAAAAAGTGGTAGTTTTTCGAAACGATAGCCCGTAATGTGGTAGCTTTTTGCTATTAACTCTTACTATGGTGCGCCATTGTAGTTGGTCTTGCTGCACCAAAGGAAAAAACACATTGTGGAATATACCATGAAAGTGTTGTTGTCCCCTCATCAGAAGTAAGAGAAGATGCAAGGTGAAAATCGCAAAAGGTGGTATTTGAGAGTAGGGTGGATTGGATAAACTGGTTGATGAACGGGGCCAATTGGATTAATTAGGTACCAAGTGAACGAATGAAAGCGAAGCGGGGTCAAATGTCATCAGCCGTTCCTGACGAGCTTGGCCACACCCATAGCAGCTACGATGCCGGGAATATAATGGCACATAAACGAGTGTGGGTGGATTCTCGTATCAGCGTCCCAATATAAATGTGGCGCGACGTGGCAACCACCACCAGCGGCGTCAGAGATGAACAAACAAAGCGACCCTACACACTAGCCGACTAGCCAAAAGCTCACATCCGTCACCTTTCCCACCGTCTGGTTAGAGAGATGAGAGCCATCTGATGAAGGCAAACTCCCATGCGAGTAGATGTAGTTCTCGCATGCAGGCTCGATCCCAAAAAGTGGGATCGCCAGCACATGTAAAACCTCTCGTGCACCATCAGTCCGAGTCTCCAGCTGGATCATCGCCCGCCACCACGCCCGTGGCACCATATGGCAACCGGTACTTTGCAGCCCCGTCGCAGCTCGTAGCACCTGTCGCAGTAGCACCGTCAATGTGGTCGTAGCATAGCCGCACGCCGGTCACAGCACCAGTGGTCGTGGGTCATAGACTCATAGCACCAGCGGTGATCGGTTGTAGCATTGTCGCATCTCCGGCCACCCTCGGCGCAACACCAACGGTTCCAGCATCTCGGCGTGCTGGTTCCAGCACCACTCGACGCCAGTTCCAGCACCGCTCGCTACCGGTTGATGGGCGAATAAGCCACGGCAACGGTGAGCGAGCATAGCGAGAGGGAGAGGAAAGCTAGAGCGAGGGAGTGGCGGTTTCAACAATTGGCATCAGAGCGAGGCAAGTATCCGAGCGGTCCCGTACGCCGGCGGCTCAGGTGGCTCGGTGTCGCAGCCGGTCCCGTGCTCACAAGGGAGAACTACATCATCTGGGCCATCAAGGCAGAGGCTGACATGGACGCCGCCGGGCTCTGGGAGGCGGTGGTGCCGCCGGAGGACGCGGCGTCGGCGGTGATCGCCAAGAAGGATAAGCCGGCACGGGCTTACCTGCTGCGGGCGCTCGCCGACGATCTACTGCTGCAGGTGGCTGCGAAGAAGACGGTGGCGGAGATATGGGCCAGCCTCAAGGCTCGTTTTGTCGGGGCCGACCGCGTGCGCGCGGCTGGGCACATTGCGCGGGGAGTTCGAGCACCTCCGCATGGTGAGCGGCGAGTCACTGGATGCTTTCGCCGGGAAGATTAGCGGCATCGCGGCGCGCTACGCCGGGCTGGGAGCGACCCTCGACGACGCGGCGATGGTGAAGAAGCTCCTGGACCGCGTCCCGGGTCGCCTGTACGTGGCGGTCGCCGGGATGGAGCAGTTCCGCGACCCGGACACGCTGTAGTTCGACGACGCGCTCGGGCGCCTGAAGGCGTTCGACGAGCGGCTGCGTCGATGCGGGCAGGCGGGCGGCAAGCGGGCAGACGGCAAGCTGCTGTACACGGCGGCACAATGGCGAGCGCGGGAACGGCGTCAGGGAGGTACGCGGGGCGACGACGACGGCATGGCGAGCACAGCGTCAGGCGGCGGGGACAACCGTCGCGGGAAGTGCTACAAGTGCGGCGTCAGAGGGCACTTCAAGCGGGAGTGCCCCCTGCTGCGGCAGGAGCCGGCGACGGCGCGCGCGCTGCTGGCGGACGGCGACGTCGAGGACGTCGGGCTGCTCTGAGCCGCGGCTTAGGGCGTGAATGATGGGCGAATAAGCCACGGCGACGAGCCGGGCACGTCAAGTGCCGGTATGGGTGCGCGCTGGGGCGCGTCGGGTCCGAGGGCTAGGGCGTGCGTGTGTGCGTGCGTTGGGTGCACAGGCGTGTACGTGCACCAGGGTAGTGTGTGTGTGCATCTGTTGGCGAGCCGTTGGAGCTGGCCGTGTGACGCGGGCGTCGGGGCGCAGCGTGGGCGCGGTCAGAGCGCGAAGAGCGCGGTAGGATCAGGGGCGAGTGGAGGCGTGGGTGCGTGCCCGGTGCACTGACTCGGGGTATAAAGCCATCCAGTGGCGCTGTAACAGATTGACACGGTCGAGTTCGTGCTCGAGGCAACAAGGGGGCGTTCGTGCGCCGGCAAAACTACTGTGTCCACCTCTTGTTTGATCTTCTTCCTCTTCTCTCCGGTGATCGAGCCGCGGCAACGGTGAGCGAGCAGAGCGAGAGGGAGAGGAGAGCTAGAGCGAGGGAGTGGCGGTTCCAACACCGGTCACAGCACGGCTCAGCCCACACCCATAGCAGCGGTCGAAGCCGGTTCCAGCATCACTCTCCACCGGTTAAAGCACCGCTCGCCATGAGTGTGTGCGTGTTGTCGCGGGATGCATGTGTACGCAAGTCTACGTTGTGCATAAAAAAAATAATATTTTTGCGCTTCACAAGTTCAAAGAAAATAAGAAGTACTACTATAATTTTGTGCAATATGTCTTGGATGCACCAACCATCGATTTGCCCAACTGAAAAAATAAAATACTCCAAGTAAGTAGTGGTGCCAACTGGATTAGTCAACTCAGAGCGGGGAGTATCATATACTAGTATTACTAGGGTATGATACTATCTCCATAGTGCATGCTACCCCGTTTGGGTTTATTAGGCCCCTCTGATTCTTGGCTAAAGTTTGAGCAACAAAATTAACTAATAAAATGTAAACTATATGTCACAAAAATTATATCTTCGGAAAGTTCTTTGAAATACAAATCTAAGATTGTACTTTTTATAGCATATATTCTATATTTTATTAGTCATATGAATGGTTAAAGTTTGGCTCAAAATATGAGGGGGCCTAATAAACCCGGACTGAGGTAGTAGTATCATAAATAATCTTATCTATGGTTCTGCATGACACAAAGTAACATAGCATTTATTATGATACGATATCTATCTATATTACTCTAACCCTATATCTCTTCTTTAATTCTCTGCCACATCTCTGTGTTTGCTATTCCCGAGTTCATGATACCAGCCAAGTGTCAGCGGCCTAACCTTGGGCAACGCCAGTGACTTTAGTCCCACGTCGAATACGGGAGGAGGCTATCACTTTCTTATAAGGGAGAGTCCACACACCCTTTAGGCCGGTCTTCTGGGATGTGGTGGGCTCTCCGCTTGTAGTGGAATGTCCGATGCGCACCGAAAACGTCCGAACATATGTCGTTGAACTGGGTGCTCGGCTTGGGTTGCTAACAAGTGGTATCAGAATTGAGCCCCACGCCGCCCTGAGGGGGCCTTCCATAGGGGGTGGGGTGCCAGGAGCCCGACCTTCGGCAACGCCAATGACTTTAGTCCCACCTCGTATATGGGGGTCGCTAGGGCCTCCTTATAAGGGAGAGTGCCGCACTCTCTTTGGACCCTTTTTTGTGATGTGGTGGGCTCTCCGCTTGTAGTGGAGTGTCCAATTCATACCGGAAACGTTCGAACATATGCTGATGGACCAGAAGCTGGGCTTGGGTTGCTAACAAGTGGTATCAGAGTTAGGCCCCACGCCACCCTGAGGGAGGCTTCCCTAGGGGGGGTGGGGTGTCAGGGACCTGAACTTGGGCAACGCTACTGACTTTAGTACCACCTCGAATAAGGGAGAGTGCCACACACCCTTCAGGCCGGTCTTTTGGGATGTGATGGGCTCTCTGCTTGTAGTGGAGTGTCCGATACGCACAGAAAATGTCCGAACGTATGCCGATGGACGCAGAATTATCGTCGACAGTGAGGCTGCCTACCTCCCTACACCCACGACTTTTAGTGCACTTAGATTAATATTTCCAGACGTACAACGGCAACACCATGACCACGAAAGAGCATCAGACCGAACTAATTAACTTGATTGATCTATATTAGGAGCATTACTTAGTATTTTTGGAACGAACAGAACAGAGATCAAAATGAACTGGCACACGGAATTTGGTTTCTCTTGAGGAAAATATATGTGCTCCTATGGGAAAAACTCGTTGGGCGTGCATGAGCAGGCTAGCTCGGTTGTGCTTAGTTTCATTTCAGTCTAGTGTGCCTACTAATTATTAGTAATGGCATCCAATGCAATGCCGGTTTAAATTCCAGGTCCTGCTAATTTGTTCTAAAAAAACCACTATATATCTCGCTTTTGAAAAACACAGGTCTCATCTTTCATTTTCCCACGAAAGTTTCAAAGTTTCATTATAGTATCAAGTAACTTGGATATGCACAAATGAGGTCCGCCAACATCGTCACCGCTTTCGGGATAATAATCAGGGCCAATTTTGCTTCACACGGTGCAAATTACATGTATCAAATGTTTAAATAGCAGGCTATAGCCTTGGTATAACTGTTTGACCATGATGTCACAAAACATTATTCATGTACAATTGTTTGGTAAAGTTATGAATTAGGCGGCTACAGCCCCACTATAACTGATTTGGAGGGCTGTCTATTTGTATACCCTAGTATTTAAAACTATTCTCTGTATGTGCCCCAGTGACAAGCCACAAATAGACATGTTTCAAGTAAACTCGGCTGAACAGATCTAAAAAAGTTGGAGCTTTTGGGCAAGGCAACAAGTTCATTCATGGTCAAATTTCAGTATATAGAAGCTCGCTATTAGCAAGGAGGGACTCACCCTTGCTCACACCCCGAAAAATTGTGGAATTTGTCAGGAGAAAATCCGGTATAACACACACACCGCTCTCAGAACACCACAATCAAGAACGAATAGCTCCTGGATTGCCGCTCATGGCGCACATAAAGGAAAGGTCCTATCATTCCTATTATTGCAACCGCATGGAAATAATTACTTCCATTCTTTTTCTTTTCCATTTTGATGATTAGACGCATTTGCTGTGTGTCCGTATGCAAGCACGAAATGCAGATTCACTTCGAGAGAATTTCTTAGATGCTGACTTTTTATTTATTTTGCCCAAAACATGTATTTTGTAGCGGAACGTCCAGCTAAGATATCCCAATCAATGCCTAAACGCTTCTCAATTGAGGAGAGTATTTTGCATTGTGATGCGCAGGGGTAAAGAGGATATTGACCTAGAAGTTGTCATGCCTGAGGTGGATGAAGAAGAAAACTGCATCGGAACAAAGAGGCGCAACCCGCAAATAACAATTGAGGGGAGATGCCCTATGCCACCTACGCGGATGAATACAAGCTCGGAGACTCCATCAACAACATGAACGAGCTCGCCAACCCTCTCCGAGACCGCACCGAGTACATGACATCTCACTTCCCCACGTGGAGCCACACATGGGCTCCACGATATTATTAGTGAGCGACATGTGATCTCGAGGCTGGGCTTGCAAAAGGTTTCACATATAAATCAAGGTGTGACGATGAAATTTATTTGAATAAGTTGTAGTGAGAATGTACTTAAGCTCATGGAAAGCTTTGAAACACTCCTGAGTATGTAGTAGAAGCACATAAAATTTGACTAAAGAACTCCAACATCGAAAATAAGCTATTCACCGTTTGCTTGGGGAAACCTTGCTCCTTATAAAAGCTTTGGATGATAGGCAGTAATATAAAGCCATATGACCAATGGTTGGTAAATAATTAAAATATCTTCTTTATGTGGTTACTCCTCTGCTATGATAGGTCGGAGGCTATGAGAACCTTGGCAGTCATTAAAACAAATGGTGGATTTCCTTAGCCCAACTCAAGGGTCAGAGCGATACGAAGCAAAAGAAGAACGAGATTACATTCTAATTTTACTCCTGTGTTTGGATATGGATGAATGGAGACCAATTGGCAACAAAAAAAAGAATTGTGTTGCTCTTTTGAAAATCGGTCCCTAGATCAAGAATGTCATGTATAGTCAAAACAGTTGGCTATTATAGATTTCACGGAAACAGAGCATAAGGCTGTCGTTCTGTCGTCAAAGTGAAAATATCGGTTAATTGTCGCCAAGTATAGCACCATAACATTTTTTTCAATATCCAAACACCAATCACACAAAGAACCTGGGCTTATGTCTTACCTCTTCTGTTTGTGCACACACACCCGTGTCCATTTAATTGGTCCCCTAGCAAGGTTGTCATACATCACAAAAACAAAAGGTGTCTCACATTATTCTTCCTCTCTCCAGACTATGGTACTTTGTGGTGTTGTATAAAGATTTTGGTTGCAATTAGATTGATACTCGGAGCTGGAGCTAAAATCACCCTGATGCACCACTTCAAAATGCGGCAAAATTTCAACCATGATGTACTCTGATAAAAGTGTGTTGCACACAGGCAACCGAACATAATATAAGTTCACGTTTGTTATTTGTTGGTCACTTGAAAATGGTGCAAGCATCAGTCGAATTCCTAGGAGAAGAACGCCATCTTGAGGAACGCGTGAGTGCTTGCTGTGTAACGCCAATGATAGAATGCTATCCTGGCTCTCACAACAAATTTAGCCTCTACGGTAGACAGCCAAAAGTGGCCCACGACATCCTTTCACAAAAGGCATACGTGCTACGTCCCACCCTACCGAAATGCCTCCGATCAGAAGCCATTGTTGGCTCGCTGTGGCAAGATTTCTGTGCCCTGGTGCACAACATTAGTGTAGCATGATGCACATGCATACTATGAAAGCTAATCACCAAGTCAAAATAAATAAAAACTAATTACTACTTGTAAATAATTTCGACCCTGATGCCTATGCACCAGGGAGTCTCCACAAGCTCCGTCCCATACTTTGTCACTGACTATAAACTATTCCCTCCGTCCCATAATATAAGTGTTTTTGACACTCTTATAATATGGGACGGAGTATATGTGAATGGCCTGTGAACAAATTATACTGTGGCAATGGATAAGAAACAACAATCAATTCAGGTTAAACATTAGATCGTCACATATGTACAGACCTATAGATATACTGTCTTGCCTTATGCTAAGATCGAGACAAAAATCCAGCTCATTACTCATCTCCTACTAGAAGTACAACAATTGGCCAAGAAAACCTAAGATTAGCATCCCAAGTTTAACTATGTACTAGCAGTGGGTTACATAGTGCCAGAGAACCAAGAAACAATAAGGCAATGGAAGCACTAGACAAAGAGTAGCAAGATCTAACATTGTAATTCCAAATGATAGCCACAGCTAATAACCTTCAAAAGCTAAGGAAATAAAATATTGCAAGGACACTACGGGATTCAGTGCTTCAGATGATGATGCTGGAAGAACATCAACTGTGCCACCAGAAAAAAATATAAATATATATATCCCACAAACCACAGCAAAGCAAATCTTTGGCCCGCATTTGTTACAAGGTCACAATCTGCTGTATCTCGCCCACTTGGCACACCATATCTGCAGTGCCCCATTGTTGCTTCCTCAAGATAGCGCAAGAAGGTTGTGTACAGGAAGTAGAAGGGCTCAATTGGCTAGGAAAAGGACAAGGCGAGGGGAGAATAGCTGAGACTGTGGAGTAGGAGAGATAGAGACGACCATGCAAAGATGTACTTGGCGTGTGTCCTAGTTCGGGTGATCTGTCTGTGTTTCCTGATGCCTTCTATGTCCATACATATGAAAATCATACCCCTAACAAAAATAATGCATGGAATGGAAGATAAAAAAGCAAGGTGAGAAAGAAGTTACTGGTAATTTTCTAAGGGAACTGTGGCTACTTATAGAAGTCTTTTGACGTGATGGTGGCATGAAGACATCATTGCCTGGTAGATCAACAGATAAAACTCATTGTTATGTTCTTGGTACTCCTCTGTTAGGCCAAAGGCTATGAACACTTCGATAGTCCTTTACATAAGCAATGAAATGGAAGATAGAAAAGCAAGGTGAGAAAGTCGTTTTCTAAGGGAACTGTGGCTACTTATAGAAGCCTATTGACGTAGATGGTGGCATGAAGTCATCATCGCCTGGTAGATCAACAGTTAAAACTCATCGTTATGTGCTTGGTACTCCTCAGTTAGAGCAATTCTAGCAGACCCCACAAAAGGCCCCGGCCCGCAAAATAACCGCCAAAATGCGGGTCGGCGCGGAAAATCCCGCCAGAACAGACCCCGTATACGCGTCCGACCAGCAAATTTTTTTGCGGGGCGCGGAAAAAGATCTCCCTGACCTCTAGTTTCATGGGGCGGGAGCACGATCGAAGATCGGCCCCTATCCGTAGCGAGATTTGGCGGAAGGGACATTTCCGCAGGGCCGTTCCCGCTCCTCCCGCCCTCCACCACCATTGCCCCCGCCACCTCCCGCTCCGGTTCATCTTCCCCGGCGGTACTTCGCCGCCATGGATGACACCTTGCTGTCCCCTGTCACCGTCGAGGTCGCGCACGCTCAATCCCCTAGGGCGGATCTCGTCGCCGGCCATGTTGGCCCCGCCGTCGCCCAAGGCGCCACCACGCTTGCGGGCAGGGCAACATGGTCGTGCAGGGCGGGAATCCGGCTGCCCCCACCGGGAAGGCCCGTGCTCCGGGCGCCAACGCTGCTGCACGATCCCGGCTAGCGGCGGAGAAGGTCGCCAAGGTCTCGGGCGTAAAGCAGAGGAAGATTCCGGCTACAAAGCGGCCGGCTACTTCATTCACTCCCTCCGCCCCAGAAAGAGGTTCCCCGGCAATCCCGCTCAACGGTGCTGCTCGCACCGAAGGCGATGTGTTCGACGAAATGGGTGCAAGGTATGCCTCTTCGGTCATGAAAATTTTCTTTTGCTTTGGCGATATCTCGTGACTTATTATCGTTCATTATAGCGGTGGTTCGAACAATGCAATTGCCGAGTTCGTGAATTTGTTGGACACCAACGTCGTTGACATCAATGAGGCCCCGTTCGCCGCATTTGAATACAATGAAACAGAGGGCGGCGTGGATGATCATGGGGGTGAAGAACAATTCGAGGATATCGATGAGATGGTGTATGAGCAATCGCAAGCAAGAAGTGGAAAAAGCCAGAGATCGAAGAACTACATGATCTTGGAAGATCAAATCTTGATCAAGGCATGGACTGATGTATCTCTTGATGCATGCACGGGTAGTTCTCAAACGCCAAGAGGTATTGGCAAAGGATCAAAGATCAATGCTTCCACATGATGGCAAGGTTTCCCAATAGGACTCCACGCACTTTTCGGTTGCTCCAAGGGCGTAGGGACGCGATCAAGCCCATTTACAGCCATTGGACAGCTTGCTTCGAGCAAGTACGCAATGCACCTCCAAGTGGAACCGTGGAGTCTGACTATGTGAGTTCATTTTCCCTTTGTTCAAGTTGTGCACAACATATTGCATCATATGAAAATTATTGCATCATATGAAATGTTTTCATCGTTCTAATTGTGTAGGACAAAATTGCCCAACAAAGATACAAAGACGTGGAAGCTTCAGAAGGTAGATTCTTCAAACTAGAGCATTGTTGGGATTTGCTCAAGAATTGCGAGAAGTGGAAGTTGATTGAGAAAGAATCCCCACTGAAGAGAGGTTCACTTACAAACATGGATGAAGATGAGGATGATGATTGCACAAGGAACTTGAACAAGCCCGATGGCGACAAGAAGACTAAGCAGAAAATGAAGAGATAGCACGAAGCGTCAAGCTTGAGGGAGAAGATTGATGCCATGGTGCAATCAAATGAGATGATATTATTGAAGTCGTTGGAGATCGAGAAAGAGTTGTCCGAGAAGAAGGCAGGAGAAGCAAGAGAAATGGCAATTGCTCAAGGAAGAGGGGCTGCGCAAAGTGGCCATTGAGGAGAGAAGAGTACGTGCCGCTGAGAACAGAGCCACATCCATGTTGCTCGCCAAAGAGAATAAGATCATGACAGTGAACCGCAATGACATGGACGACCTCACCAAAGAATGGCGTGATATGGCAATAAGAGAAATCTTGAAGAGGAGAATGGTTGCGTCGGCCAGTGCGTGTTACAGTGCCGGAGGTGGATTCAGTGCGGGGTTTGGAACCAATATCGCCGATGCATTCAGTGCACCAGCCGATGATTTCGGTGCGGGAGTTGGAACAAGCACTGGAGGTGGATTCGGTGGTTCCGATGATCTCCATGCACTAGTAGAAGATAGGGCTTTGGTTCAGGCCAGGCCAGACCATTAGTCCTGGTTCAGCCCAGAACCGGGACCCATGGGGGCATAGGTCCCGGTTCGTGAGGCCAGGGGGCCGGCCGGGCCATTGTGGTGCATTGGTCCTGGTTCATCTAGCACCTTTGGTCCCGGTTTAAGGCCCGAACCGGGACCAATGTGCCTCGCTCCTGGTCCACCACCATTGGTCCTGGTTGGTGGCTTGAACCGGGACCAAAGGTTGTCCTTTAGTCCCGGTTCCAGCAACGAACCGGGACCAATGAGATGCCTATATATAGCCCTTGCCCACGAGCAGAGCAGTGGAGTGCTCTCTTTTTTTGGGAGAGGTGTGTGAGAGGTGTGTTGTGCTCTAGCTCACCTCCTATGCACATGAGGTGTTCGATGAAATGCCCGAGCCACACTTAAGCTTTCTCCTCTCGAAGCTCCTTGTCCAAGATCCATTTTCCTTGAGATTTGTCTAGGTTTGGCGGTCCGCCCTATTCCATCCCAGTCCTCACTGCCGTTGATCGCCCGCGCCGATCTCGTCGCCTACACCACCGTGGTGAGAGAAATTAGTCTTGATAACCCACAAGTGTAGGGGATCGCAACAACTTTCGAGGGTAGAGTATTCAACCCAAATTTATTGATTCGACACAAGGGGAGCCAAAGAATATTCCTAAGTATTAGCAGTTGAGTTGTCAATTCAACCACACCTGGATAACTTAGTATCTGCAGCAAAGTATTTAGTAGAAAAGTAGTGATAGTAATGGTAACAGTGACAAAAGTAAAGATAGCAGTTTTGTAGTAATTGTAACAGTAGCAACGGAAAGGTAAATAAGCGAAGCACAATATGTGAAAATCTCGTAGGCATTGGATCAATGATGGATAATTATGTCGGATGCGATTCCTCATGTAATAGCTATAACATAGAGTGACACAGAACTAGCTCCAGTTCATCAATGTAATGTAGGCATGTATTCCGAATATAGTCGTACGTGCTTATGGAAAAGAACTTGCATGACATCTTTTGTCCTACCCTCCCGTGGAAGCAGGGTCCTAGTGGAAACTAAGGGATATTAAGGCCTCCTTTTGATAGAGAACCAGAACAAAGCATTAGCACATAGTTAATACATGAACTCCTCAAACTATGGTCATCACCGAGAATTATCCCGATTACTGTCACTTCGGGGTTATCGGATCATAACACATAATAGGTGACTATAGACTTGCATGATAGGATCAAGAACTCACATATATTCATGAAAACATAATAGGTTCAGATCTGAAATCATGGCACTCGGGCCCTAGTGACAAGCATTAAGCATAGCAAAGTCATAGCAACATCAATCTCAGAATATAGTGGATACTAGGGATCAAACCCTAACAAAACTAACTTGATTACATGGTAAATCTCATCCAACCGATCACCGTCCAGCAAGCCTACGATGGAATTACTCACGCACGACAGTGAGCATCATGAAATTGGTGATGGAGGATGGTTGATGATGGCGACGACGATGAATCCCCCTCTCCGGAGCCCCGAACAGACTCCAGATCAGCCCTCCTGAGAGAGATTAGGGCTTGGTGGCGGCTCCGTATCATAAAACGGGATGAAACTTTCTCTCCGATTTTTTCTCCACGAAACGGAATATATAGAGTTGGAGTTGAGGTCGGTGGAGCACAGGGGGCCCACGAGACAGGGGGGCGCGCCCCCCACCCTTGTGGACAGGGTATGGGCTCCCTGGCCTTAATTCTTTCGCCAGTATTTTTTATATTTTCCAAAAGTTATCTCTGTGGATTTTCAGGTCATTCTGAGAACTTTTGTTTTCTGCATAATAAACAACACCATGGCAGTTCTGCTGAAAACAGCGTCAGTTCGGGTTAGTTTCATTCAAATCATGCAAGTTAGAGTCCAAAACAAGGGCAAAAGTGTTTGGAAAAGTAGATACATTGGAGACGTATCAACTCCCCCAAGCTTAAACCTTTGCTTGTCCTCAAGCAATTCAGTTGATAAACTGAAAGTGATAAAGAAAAACTTTTACAAACTCTATGTGCTCTTCTTATTGTAAATATGTAAAGCCAGCATTCAAGTTTTCAGCAAAGATTCTAAACTAACCATACTCACAATAACACTTGGGTCTCAAATTTACTCATGGCAATGGCATAATCAGGTAGCGAGCAATAATAATAAAACTCCGATGACAACACTTTCTCAAAACAATCATAATATGATATAACAAAATGGTATCTCGCTAGCCCTTTCTGAGACCGCAAAACATCAATGCAGAGCACCTTTAAAGATCGAGGACTGACTAAACATTGTATTTCATGGTAAAAGAGATCCTGTCAACTCATACCCAATGTAAACTAATAGTAATGAATGCAAATGACAGTGTGCTCTCCAGCGGGTGCTTTTCAATAAGAAGGTGATGACTCAACAGAAAAGTAAATAGATAGGCCCTTCGCAGAGGGAAGCAGGGATTTGTAGAGGTGCCAGAGCTCGATTTTAAAATAGAGATGAACAACATTTTAAGCGGCATACTTTTACTGTCAACACAACAACTATGAGATGGCGATATCTTCCATACTACATGCATTATAAGCGGTTCCCAAATTGAATGGTAAAAGTTTTTACTCCCCCACCACCAACAAGCATCAATCCATGGCTTGCTCGAAACAACGAGTGCTCCAACTAAAAACAGCCATGGGGGAGTTTTGTTTAATTATTTTGATTTGCTTTGATCTTTTTGATCATGGGACTGTGCATCCCGGTTACCGGCCATTTTCTCGTGAATGAGGAGCGGAGTCCACTCCTCTTGAGAATAACCCACCTAGCATGGAAGATACAGACAACCCTAGTTGAAACATGAGCTGCTCGAGCATACAAAACAGAATTTCACTTGAAGGTTTAGAGTTTGGCACATACAAATTTACTTGGCACGGCAGGTAGATACCGCATATAGGAAGGTATGATGGACTCATATGGAACAACTTTGGGGTTTATGGAGTTTGGATGCACAAGCAGTATTCCCGCTTAGTACAGGTGAAGGCTAGCAAAAGACTGGGACGCGACCAACTGAGAGAGCGACAACAGCCATGAACATGCATTAAAATTAATTCACACCAAGTACAAGCATGAGTAGGATATAATCCACCATGAACATAAATATCGTGAAGGCCATGTTGATTTGTTTCAACTGCATGCATGAACATGTGCCAAGTCGAGTCACTCAATTCATTCAAAGGAGGATACCATCTCATCATACCACATCACAATCATTTTAATAGCATGTTGGCACGCAAGGTAAACCATTATAACTCATAGCTAATTAAGCATGGCAGAAGCAACTATAATCTCTAAATGTCATTGCAAACATGCTTACTTCATAATAGGCTGAATCAGGAAGGATGAACTCATCATATTTACAAAAACAAGAGAGGTCGAGTTCATACCAACTTTTTTCATCTCAATCAGTCCATCATATATCATCATTATTGCCTTTCACTTGCACGACCAAACGATGTGTATAATAATAATAGTGCACGTGCATTGGACTAAACTGAAATCTGCAAGCATTCAACTCAAGAGAGAAGACAAAGTGATATGGGGTCTAAGTTAAATAAACAATCATGCATATCAGAGTCACTAAACATTTTCAATATGGTCTTCTACTCTCTACCCGCAAAGGAAAGAAAAGAAATAAAACTATTTACATGGGAAAGCTCCCAACAGGCAAGAAGAAGAACGAGAAATCTTTTTGGGTTTTCATTTTAATTTCTACTACAAGCATGGAAAGTAAAGTAACTAATTTTTTTGGTTTTTTCTTAAGGTTTATCAAACACACAAGAAGAAAACTAGAAAAAGGAATTTAAACTAGCATGGATAATACAATGAAAGAGTATGAGCACCGACAACTAGAATAGTGTGTGAACATGAAGGTAAAGTCGGTGAGAAATACGTACTCCCCCAAGCATAGGCTTTTGGCCTAAGTTGGTCTACTGCCAATGATAACCTGGCTGATATCCGTAGTTATAACTGGGGTCGTACTCGGATGCAACAGTAAATGCCTCCTGAGCTGCGGCATGTTGGCGAGCCGCCTCTACTCTCCTTTCGTGTTCAGCTGCCTCCTCCCTGGTAACAACATATCTCCGTTTTGCCTGGTAATCAAAAAGGGAAGGAGCAGGGAGAGTAACATGGACAGAGCTACGTTTGTCAAAGATTAGTCGATACTAAAGGAATTGATCATTCCCTAAAAGAAAACGATGTTTGACCATCGTGTCATAGTCTAAATAAGCAGGAAGCAACTCCATATCCCCCTCTCATGGGGCTATACCAAGATAATTAGCAACACGGGTCGCATAAATCCCTCCAAATAAATCTCCAGGCATACCATTATTATGCAACCTACGTGCAACTATTACCCCCAAGTGGTAGTCTTTATTACCTAACACAACACTCTTGAGGACACTAAGATCAGGGACACACATGTGACATGCTTCATCTTTACTGTTAATGCATCTACCAATGAAGAGAGAGAAATAATGTATAACAGGAAAATGAATGCTCCCTATGGTAGCTTGTGTTATATCCCTAGATTCTCCCATAGTAATACTAGCAAGAAAGTCTTTCTATTCAGATCTGTAGGGGTCATTAACATTGCCCCACTACAGGAGTTTGCAAGCAGTTGTAAAATCTTCTAAGTCCATGGTATAAGATTTATCATAAATATCAAACAGGACACTCTGAGAATTACGTGAAGATTTATATTTAAACCTTCTCACAAATGAATCAGTCAATTGGTAGAACCGAGGACACTTATCTTGTAAGAAGTCCTCAAGATCAGCATTACGCACATATGCGTCAAATTCATCCTTAATGTCTGCATTGACCATAAACTCCTCTGATGGCCTTTCATAAGCTCGCACTTCGGCATCCCTTGGTGGTTCTTCGTCTTGCTCACGCATAGCACGCCTGGGTCCTTTCTTTGTTGAGGAACCACCTTGGTACATTCTCCTAGACATATTTCTTTTTCTGAATTTTTTTTGAAATTTTTAGTAACTTCAAAATAAAAGTAAATAAAACTAAACAAGATTGGTAGCAACTACTCCTACAAGTGCCTACAGTCTATATCATGCATTAGAACTAATTGGGACCTCATAAATTTAACATGCAAGCTCAAGAATAGGGTCAGCTATGCAGCAAAAATTTGCAATGAATAAAGCACTAGATCAAAAACTAATTGGACCAATGGAGGAGTCACATACCAAGCAAAAATCTCCCAAAGCAGTTTCGTGAATGGAGCTTTGAGCAAGGAGATCGAAAATCATAGCAAAATGAGCAAGAACTCGTGCTTGAGCTGGATGGGGATTTTTTGGGAAGAAGATGGAGTGTGTGGGTGCAGGAATAAGTGGAGGGGGGCCACTGTGGGCCCATGGGATAGGGGGGCACGCCTAGGGGGTGTGGGCGCGCCCTCCACCCTCGTGGCCAGGTGCTTGCCCCCTTGAAGTGTTTTCAGTGCCTAAAATCCTCAAATATTCTATAAAAATCATACTAGATTTGCAGGGCATTTGGAGCACTTTTATATTCGGGATATTTTTTATTCCACAGATAATTCAAAAAATAGACAGATAATATTATTTTTTCTTTATTTATTCTAAATAACAGAAAGTAAAAGGAGGGTACAGAAGGTTGTGCCTTCTAGTTTCATTCATCTCATGATCATCAAAATGAATCCACTAACAAGGTTGATCAAGTCTTGTTAACAAACTCATTCCGAATAACACGGAACCGGAGAAATTTCGAATAACACTAGGTTACCTCAACGCAGATATGAACATCCCCAAAAATAAGAATATCATACTTTTTCTTGACAATAGGGAGAGGAAATTCAAAACCTCCAATAATGATAGTTGGAATTTTTCCAATAGAATTGATGCTGTGAACTTGAGGTTGTATCCTCGGAAAGTGTACTGTATGCTCATTACCATTAACATGAGAAGTGACGTTGCCTTTGTTGCAATCAATAACAGCCCTTGCAGTATTCAGAAAGGGTCTACCAAGGATAATCGACATACTATCGTCCTCGGGAATATCAAGAATAACAAAGTCCGTTAAGATAGTGTCATTTGCAACCACAATAGGCACATCCTGACAAATACCAACAGGTATAGCAGTTGATTTATCAGCCATTTGCAAAGATATTTCAGTAGGTGTCAACTTGTTCAATTCAAGTCTATGATATAAAGAGAGAGGCATAACACTGACACCAGCTCCAATATCACATAAAGCAGTTTTAACATAATTTCTTTTAATGGAGGATGGTATAGTAGGTACCCCTGGGTCTCCAAGTTTCTTTGGTATTCCACCCTTAAAAGTGTAATTAGCAAGCATGGTGGAAATTTCAGCTTCCGGTATCTTTCTTTTATTTGTGATGATATCCTTCATATACTTAGCATAAGGATTTACTTTAAGCATATCAGTTAAGCGCATATGTAGGAAGATAGATCTAATCATTTCAGCAAAGCGCTCAAAATCCTCATCATCCTTTGCCTTGGATGGTTTAGGAGGAAAGGGCATGGGTTTCTGAACCCATGGTTCTCTTTCTCTACCGTGCTTCCTCGCAACAAAATCTCTCTTATCATAACGTTGATTCTTTGATTGTGGGTTATCAAGATCAACAGCGGGTTCAATCTCTACATCACTATTTTTGCTAGGTTGAGCATCAACATGAACATTATCACTAGGTTTATGTTCATCACCTGATTGTGTTTCAGCATTAGAAATAGAAATATCATTGGGATTCTCAGGTGTGCCTACAACAGGTTCACTAGAAGTATGCAAAGTCCTATCGTTTTTCTTTTTCTTCTTTTTGGAAGAACTAGGTGCTTCTAAATTATTTCTCTGAGAATCTTGCTCGATTCTCTTAGGGTGGCCTTCGGGATACAAAGGTTCCTGAGTCATTCTACCAGTTCTAGTAGCCACTCTAACAACAAAATCATGTTTATTATTTAATTCATCAAGCAGATCACTTTGAGCTTTAAGTACTTGCTCAGCTTGAGTGGTAACCATAGAAGCGTATTTGCTAATGAGTTTAAGTTCACCTTTAACTCTAGCCATATAATCACTCAAGCTTCCTATTTTGAAAGAATTATTCTTTAATTATCTACCAACATAAGCATTAAAACTTTCTTGCCTAGCCATAAAGTCATCAAATTCATCTAAGCATGGGCTATGAAATTTACTAGACGGGATTTCAACTTTATCATATCTATAGAGAGAATTTACCTTTACTACCTGTGTCGGGTTATCGAGACAATGTGGTTCTTCAACAGGCGGTATATTAAGACCATGTATTTCTTCAATAGGAGGTAAATTCTTAACGTCTTCAGCTTTAATACCTTTTTCTTTCATTGATTTCTTTGCCTCTTGCATATCTTCAGGACTGAGAAATAGAACTCCCCTCTTCTTCAGAGTTGGTTTAGGTATAGGCTCAAGAGTTGGCTCAATTGGCTCAGAAATTGCCTCAGGAATTGGCTCAGGAAGAGTCCAGTTATTTTCGTTAGTCAACATATTATTCAATAGTAATTCAGCTTGGTCGACTGTTCTTTCCCTGAAAACACAGCCAGCACAACTATCCAAGTAGTCCTTGGAAGCATCAGTTAGTCCATTATAAAATATATCAAGTATTTCATTTTTCTTAAGAGGATGATCAGGCAAAGCATTAAGTAATCGGAGAAGCCTCCCCCAAGCTTGTGGGAGACTCTCTTCTTTGATTTGCACAAAATTATATATTTCCCGCAAGACAGCTTGTTTCTTATGAGCAGGGAAATATTTAGCAGAGAAGTAAGAAATCATATCCTGGGGACTACGCACACAACCAGGATCAAGAGAATTAAACCAAGTCTTAGCATCACCCTTTAATGAGAACGGAAATATCTTAAGGATATAATAATAGTGAGACTGCTTATCATTAGTAAACAGGGTGGCTATATCATTTAACTTGGTAAGATGTGCCACAACTGTTTCAGATTCATAGCCATAAAAAGGATCAGATTCAACCAAAGTAATAATGTCAGGATTAACAGAGAATTCATAATCGTTATCAGTAACACAGATAGGTGAAGTAGCAAAAGCGGGGTCAGGTTTCATTCTAGCATCAAGAGATTGCTGCTTCCATTTAGCTAATAACTTCTTAAGATCATATCTATCTTTGCAAGCAAAAATAGCTCTAGCAGCTTCCTCATCCATAACATGACCCTCAGGAACAACAGGTAATTCATAATCAGGGGGAGAGCTTTCATCATCACTATCATCAATAATAGCATCATTAATAATTTCATTCTCTCTAACCCTAGAAAGTTGTTCATCAAAAATTCACCTAATGGCAAAGTAGTATCACGCACAAAAGTAGTTTCATCATAAGTATCATGCATAGCAGAAGTGGCATCATCAATAACATGCGACATATTAGAATTCATAGCAATAGCAGGTTTAGGTGTCGCAAGCTTACTCATAATAGAAGGAGAATCTAGTGCAGAGCTAGATGACAGTTCCTTACCTCCCCTTGTAGTTGAGGGCAAAATCTTAGTTCTTTCGTCTTTCAAGTTCCTCATAGTGATCAACAGATATAAATCCCAAGTTACTCAAAGAATAGAGCTATGCTCCCCGGCAACGGCGCCAGAAATTAGTCTTGATAACCCACAAGTGTAGGGGATCGCAACAGCTTTCCAGGGTAGAGTATTCAACCCAAATTTATTGATTCGACACAAGGGGAGCCAAAGAATATTCTTAAGTATTAGCAGTTGAGTTGTCAATTAGACCACACCTGGATAACTTAGTATCTACAGCAAAGTATTTAGTAGCAAAGTAGTATGATAGTAATGGTAACAGTGGCAAAAGTAAAGATAGCAGTTTTGTATCAATTGTAACAGTAACAACGGAAAAGTAAATAAGCAAAGCACAATATGTGAAAAGCTCGTAGGCATTGGATCAGTGATGGATAATTATGTCGGATGCGATTCCTCATGTAATAGCTATAACATAGGGTGACACAGAACTAGCTCCAGTTCATAAATGTAATGTAGGCATGTATTCCGAATATAGTCATACGTGCTTATGGAAAAGAACTTGCGTGACATCTTTTGTCCTACTCTCCCGTGGAAGCGGGGTCCTAGTGGAAACTAAGGGATATTAAGGCCTCCTTTTAATAGAGCACCGGAACAAAGCATTAGCACATAGTGAATACATGAACTCCTCAAACTATGGTCATCACTGAGAAGTATCCCGATTATTGTCACTTCGGGGTTGTCGGATCATAACACATAATAGGTGACTATAGAATTGCAAGATAGGATCAAGAACTCAAATATATTCATGAAAAAATAATAGGTTCAGATCTGAAATCATGGCACTCGGGCCCTAGTGACAAGCATTAAGCATAGCAAAGTCATAGCAACATCAATCTCAGAACATAGTGGATATTAGGGATCAAACCCTAACAAAACTAACTTGATTACATGGTAAATCTCATCCAACCCATCACCATCCAGCAAGCCTACGATGGAATTACTCACGCACGGCAGTGAGCATCATGAAATTGGTGATGGAGGATGGTTGATGATGGCGACGGCGACGAATCCCCCTCTCCGGAGCCTCGAACGGACTCCAGATCAGCCCTCCCGAGAGAGATTAGGGCTTGGCGGCGGCTCTGTATCGTAAAACACAATGAAACTTTCTCTCCGATTTTTCTCTCCGCAAAACGGAATATATAGAGGTGGATTTGAGGTCGGTGGAGCATCAGGGGGCCCACAAGACAGGGGGGTGCGCCCAGGGGGGAGGGGGCGCCCCCACCCTCATGGACAGGGTGTGGGCCCCCTAGCCTCGATTCTTTTGCCAGTATTTTTTATATTTTCCAAAAGTTATCTCCGTGGATTTTCAGGTCATTCCGAGAACTTTTGTTTTCTGCACAATAAACAACACCATGGCAGTTCTGCTGAAAACAGCGTCAGTCCGGATTAGTTTCATTCAAATCATGCAAGCTAGAGTCCAAAAAAAGGGCAGAAGTGTTTGGAAAAGTAGATACGTTGGAGACGTATCAGTGAGCCTCTTGATCTTATCTTCTTTCTAAAAGAAAAAGTTCTTACTTATATGATTTAGATAGATACTTGTGTAGTTCTCTTACTTATTATTGTTTGTTATTATATAGTGGATGGTTTTGGTATCCACCTCCGTCGGCCCTCGTCTTGTCTATGATTCAGATGTGGTATATATATATATTTTTTTTCTTTTATAACTATTAGTTTCATTTAGTGTTTATGACCATTATGCCGAGCAACGTGACATAGATTTTTTTATCTAGGAGGTATGTGAACTGGAAATTCCAACTGACCCTGTTGTTGGGAGGTTAAATTTAGTTGAAGAAGAAAACAATTACTTGAAGGAAAAATTGAAAAAAATTGAGGAGGAGAAGATGATATTGGAGTTGCATGTTGCGGATGTCGTCGATGATCACAAGATCAAGATGGATCCAATGCGCTTGAAGATTAGAAAGATTAGAAAATATGCCATTCATACTGACGCTTGGTATCATTATGCCATTGGATCAATTGTTACCTTGGCTGCGATTATAATCGCATTTGTTGTTGCATTGAAATGTTTTACATAGTTTCAATGTATGGTTTAATTAGATGCTCAGGAGAGCTATATGTTGTTCAATGAGAACTATGTATGTACTTTGGGTTTAATGTGATGATGAACTTCTATTAATTTGGTCACTTATCTATTCATGATGTACGCAGAGATGAACCGACAATGGATGTAGGGTAACAGACGCACCTCCGAGTACATTAAGGGCGTGAATAATTTTCTCGCAGTGGCTGAGGCAAACAAGCATAATGGTTTTATGTGTTGTCCATGCCCTATATGTGGGAATATGAGGTCTTACTCTGACTCGGAAACCCTTCACACCCACCTTCTTTATAAGGGTTTCATGCCACACTATAATGTTTGGAGCAAGCACGGAGAAAGAGGGGTTATGATGAAAGACAACAAAGAAGAAGAAGATGATGACAACTATGTGCCCTGAATACGGTGATGCTGCAACAGGGGAAGCTGATGATCTAGGGGAACCAGACGATGTGCCCAATGATGATCTTCACCGGGTCATTGTTGATGCAAAGAGACAATGCGAAAATGTAAAGGAGAAGCTGAAGTTCGATCGCATGTTAGAGGATCACAAAAAAGGGTTGTACCCCAATTGCGAAGATGGCAACACAAAGCTCAGTACCGTACTGGAATTGCTGCAGTGGAAGGCAGAGAATGGTGTGCCTGACAAAGGATTTGAGAAGCTACTGAAAATATTGAAGAAGAAGCTTCCAAAGGATAACAAATTGCCCAACAGTACATATATATGCAGCAAAGAAGGTCGTATGCCCTCTACGATTGGAGGTGCAGAAGATACAAGCATGCCCTAATGACTGCATCCTCTACCACGGTGCATACGAGGATTTGAACGCATGCCCGGTATGAGGTGCATTGCGGTATAAGATCAGACGAGATGACCCTGGGGATGTTGACGGCAAGCTCCCCAGGAAGAGGGTTCCTGCCAAGGTGATGTGGTATGCTCCTATAATACCACAGTTGAAACGTCTATTCAGAAACAAAGAGCATGCCAAGTTGATGCGATGGCACAAAGAGGACCATAAGAATGGGATACCATCAATGATTGGCCTGCTCTCAGTAACCTTTCTGGACAGACAAACAAGGGATACCACGCATGCACGCACTGTTTAGATGGAACCAAAATATATACCTGGACAAATGCAGGAAGAATATGTACCTGGGGCATCATCAATTTCTTCTGACAAACCATCAATGTCGAAAGAAAGGCAGGCATTTCAAAGGCAAGGCAGATCACTGGAAGAAGCCCGCCATGTGTACCGGTGATCACGTACTTTCTTGGTCAATGATTTAAAAGTAATCTTCGGAAAGGGTCCCGGCGGACTATCTGTTCCGAATGACGCTGAGGGACGCGCACCCATGTGGAAGAAGAAATCTATATTTTGGGTCCTACCCTACTAGAAAGACCAAGAGGTCTGCTCTTCAATCGACGTGATGCATGTGACGAAGAACCTTTGCATGAACCTGCTAGGCTTCTTGGGCGTGTATGGGAAGAAAAAAGATACACCGGAGGCACGGGAGGACCTGCAACGTTTGCACAAAAAAGACGGCATGCCTCCAAAGCAGTATGAAGGTCCTGCCAGCTACGCTCTTACCAAAGAAGAGAAGTAAATCTTCTTTGAATGCCTGCTCAGTATGAAGGTTCCGTCTGGCTACTCGTAAAATATAAAGGGAATAATAAATATGGAAGAGAAAAAGTTCCAGAATCTAAAGTCTCTTGACTGCCACGTGATTATGACGCAACTGCTTGATGTCTACTATGCAACTTTATTCTTGTAGACACGTGTTGGGCCTCCAAGCACAGAGTTTTGTAGGACAATAGAAATTTTCCCTCAAGTGGATGTGATACGTCCATTTTGCATCATGCTTTTATATCGATATTGATGGCAATATCGGTTGTTACTCCACATTATGTCACAATACTTATGACATTTATCTCTTATTTTACAAGGTTTACATGAAGAGGGAGAATGCCGGCAGCTGGATTCTGGGCTGTAAAAGGAGCAAAATATTAGAGACCTATTTTGCACAACTCCAAAAGTCCTGAAACTCCATGAAAGTCAGTTTTGGAATATATTAAAAATATTGGGCGAAGAAAGCACCAGATGGGGGCCACCCACTATCCACGAGGGTGGGGGCACGCACTACCCCCCTGGGCGCACCTGAGGGAGTCCTAGATTAGGGGTCCTCGGACAGCCAGACTATATGCTTATGCCGGACTGTTGGACTATGAAGATACAAGATTGAAGACTTCGTCCCGCGTCCAGGTGGGACTCTCCTTTGCGTGGAAGGCAATCTTGGCAGTTCGGATATGTAGATTCCCTTCTCTGTAACCGACTCTGTGTAACCCTAGCCCCCTCCGGTGTCTATATAAACCGAAGGGTTTAGTCCGTAGGACAACAACAATCATAATCATAGGCTAACTTCTAGGGTTTAGCCTCTACGATCTCGTGGTAGATCAACTCTTGTAATACTCATATCATCAAGATCAATCAAGCAGGAAGTAGGGTATTACCTCCGTAGAGAGGGCCTGAACCTGGGTAAACATCGTGTTCCCCGCCTCCTATTACCATTAGCCTTAGATGCACAGTTCGGGACCCCCTACCCGAGATCCGCCAGTTTTGACACCGACATTGGTGCTTTCATTGAGAGTTCCACTGTGTCGTCACCATAAGGCTTGAAGGCTCCTTCAATCATCTACAACGACGCGGTCCAGGGTGAGGTTTTCCTCCCCGGAAAGATCTTCGTATTCGGCGGCTTTGCACTGCGGGCCAACTCGCTTGGCCATCTGGAGAAGATTGATAGCTACGCCCCTGGCCATCAGGTCAGGTTTGGAAGCCTGAACTACACAGCCGACATCCGCAGAGACTTGATCTTTGACGGATTCGAGCCCATGACAGGTGCACCCTACAGCCACGATGAGCATGACCTAGATCTGCCATCGGACGGTGTTCAGGAGATCTCACCTGCAGCTGCCCTGGCTTTAGATCCAGTGCAGATCGTGCCATCCCAGGACAGGAGGATGGACCCCACCACGGAAGCCGCACACTCAATGGCGATAGAGACGAACACAGATTTCACTTCCAATGAGGTCTGTGTCATCGGACCCCCGGACTCGTCTCCGGCCATAGGCTCCGAACCGCGTGTATCCGCGCCCATCAGATCTAACTGGGCGCCGATCTTGGAGTTCAGCTCTGCGGACATCTTTCAACACTCGCCCTTGAGCGACGTGCTAAACTCGCTAAAATATCTCTCCTTGTCGGGAGACTCTTGGCCGAACTATGTCCGGCTTGAGTGGGAAGCGGACGACGAAGGAATTCGTTACCCACCCACCACCCAGTTAATAGCCACTATCGATGACTTAACCGACATGCTTAATTTCGACTCCGAAGACATATACGGTATGGACGACGATGCCGGAGAAGAACAGGAGCCACCGCCCACAGGGCACTAGACAGCCACCTCTTCATATGACATTTATATGGTGGACACACCCAAAGAAAACAATGGCGAGGATCAAAAGTATGCAACGGAGGATAATCCTCTTCATAAGCAGCCGAAGCACCGACGTCAGCGGCGCCGCTCTAAACCACGCCAGGGTAAAAACAGCAATACCGGCACAAGAGACAATAGCACTCCGGATGATGCCGAAGACGAAACCAATCCCGCCCAGCCAAGCTTCGAACAGGCCGGACGGGAGGACGGGTAAGCTAGCCCCGACGACCAGGCCATGAATGAAGACTCGGAGGATGACCATTACATGCCCCTCTTTGAAGACTAGGTGAGCCTCGGCGTCAAAGAATTTACCGTGCCTGAGGATCCCGTCGAGCAGGAGCGCTTCAAGCGCCGGCTTATAGCCACTGCAAAGAGCCTGAAGAAAAAATAGCAGCAGCTTCAAGCTGATCAAGATCTGCTCACTGATAGATGGACTAAGGTCCTGGTGGCCGAGGAATACGGACTCGAGTGCCCAACCACAAGTTACCCGAGGCGCAGGTTGTTACCTCAATTCGAGGACGAGGCACTAGATCCTATACTACCAGCGCACGATGCGGCTGACCGACCACCTCGTGGCCGAGATAAAGCAGCATATCAGTCTGAAGACTAGCCCGCACCCCGTCGCCAAACAAATAGAAACACGAAGGCCCGGGGCTACACGGATGACCTGCGAGATGAATTGGAAAACAAAGCAGACAATCAAGATTGATCTATGGATCGCGGTGGCGCGCCCCAACACGTGACGATGACCGCCATGCCAGATATACTAAATACAAATCCGCCCAGGCCGAATACAGCAGAACAGTTTCATCCGAACTGCGTCGCGATGTAGCCCGGCAAAGAGGCGCCGCACACCCCCTATGCTTCACTGACAAAGTAATGGAGCATGAATTCCCAGAAGGGTTTAAACCCGTAAACATCGAACCTTATGATGGGACTACAGATCCCGCTGTATGGATTGAAGATTTCCTTCTCCACATTCACATGGCCCGCGGCGACGATCTCCATGCCATCATTATCTCCCAATAAAACTCAAGGGACCGGCTCGGCACTAGCTGAACAATCTGCCGAAAAACTCCATTGGCAGTTGGGAGAAACTGGAAGACGCATTCCTTGACAACTTTCAGGGCACTTATGTGCGACCACCGGACGCTAATGACTTAAGTCACATAACCCAACAGCATGGAGAGTCGGCCAAGATGCGGTATGGACTCGGTTCTTAACTAAAAAGAACCAAATCGTCGACTGTCCGGATGCCGAAGCCCTAGCGGCCTTTAAGCATAACATCCATGATGAGTGGCTCGCCCGACACCTCGGCCAAGAGAAGCCGAAGTCCATGGCAGCCCTTACAACACTCATGACCCGCTTTTGTGCGGGCGAGGATAGCTGGTTGGCTCGTAGCAACAACACATCAAGAAATCCTGGCACTTCAGACGTCAGAGATAGCAACGGCAAGCCCCGACGCAACAGACACAAGTGTCACAATAATGGAGATAGCACCGAAGACACGACCGTCAATGCCGGATTCAGTGGCTCCAAGTCTAGTCAACGGAAAAAGCCATTTAAAAGAAAAAACTAGGCCAGTCCAGTCTGGACCGCATACTCGATTGTCCATGTCAAATCCATGGCACCCCCGATAAACCAGCCAACCACACCAACAGAGAATGTTGGGTATTTTAACAGGCCGGCAAACTAAATGCTGAAAACAAGGAAAAGGGGTCGCATAGTGATGACGACGAGGAGCCCCGGCCATCGAACACAGGGGGACAGGAGAAATTTCCCCCTCCCAAGTCAAAACGGTAAATATGTTATACGCCACCCATATCCCAAGCGGGAGCGGAAGCGCGCACTAAGGGACATCTACATGATGGAGCCAGTCGCCCCAAACTTCAACCCATGGTCCTCCTATCCGATCACCTTTGATCGCAGGGACCATCCGACCAGTATTCGTCATGGCAGATCAGCCGCATTGGTCCTTGACCCTATTATTGATGGATTCCACCTCACACGAGTCCTCATGGACGGTGGCAGCAGTCTGAACCTGCTTTATCAGGATATAGTGCGCAAAATGGGCATCGATCCCTCAAGGATCAAACCCACCAAAACCACCTTCAAAGGTGTCATACCAGGTGTAGAGGCCTGTTGTACAGGCTCAATCACACTAGAAGTGGTCGTCGGATCCCCGGACAACTTCCGGAGCAAGGAGTTAATCTTCTATATCGTCCCCTTCCGCAGTGGTTATCATGCATTGCTTGGACGAACAGCATTCGCTCGATTCAACACGGTGCCACACTATGCCTACCTCAAACTCAAGATGCCCGGCCCTCGCGGTGTTATAACAGTCAATGGAAATACAGAGCGCTCCCTCCGTATGGAGGAGCACACCGCAGCCCTCGCAGCAGAAGTACAGGGCAGCCTCCTCAGGCAGACCCTCAAATCGGCAATAAATCCCCGGACACCATCAAGCGAGTCCGCACTACTCTGCTACAGGATCGTCCGGTCCGTCCAGAGCTCGCCTAGCAATTCGGCCTCTGTCCTAGTCCCAATCAAGCGGCAAAATTCGTGCCGGGCGTACATAATCACACACTAAAAATACCATGGGCATAGATGGAGGCACAGCTAGACCGCGGTCCAGGATGCGGCTCAACCGCCCCGGGTTCCGCATACTTTCACCTTTTCTTTCTTTCAGATTCTTCTCTTCTTGAGGCTCTTCCGATAACCTGATCATCGGACCCATCACGGGGCGGATACACCAAGGAAGCAAGGAGCTTTGACATACAAGCGAATCCCCAGGTGGTCTTTGCTAACGATCGCTATACCTGTTTTACATACCCACACGCAGCTCGCCCTTGTTTAGGGCATGTCAAATAGCCCTATTTGCTTATCGCACTACTTGTATAAATACGCCTTGCCATATTACTCAAATAACTATGGGAAATAATTTTCAGCTTCAGATTATTACTTCATTTTTTTCTTGACTGTTTATTTATTACAAATCGCACTCGTACATTATGGTACGTTCAGCTCGCCACGGGCTTTAGTGTACCCCATGACACGGCAAGAAAGTCCAAACACTTTTGACAAGGCGGCACCCCGAACTTATAAGATTATATGCATCATCTCTGAATCATGTCTTGGGTCAATAGTTGGGTTGCCTGGCTCCTGTGCTTGCTACCCTACATTCCGCGATATCGTCTAGGGTAGTAAAGGGAGAACTACTGCGATTGTGTCCCGGTTCTTCCGGACGAGCACCTCAGTAGAGAAAGCCGAAAACTGACTGTCATGATGCGGCGAGAGCTGGTCGCTGTTCGAGAGGTTTTAAATCCTTCAAGATTTTTTCTGCTTTATGCGAGGAATCGGTCTTTGTCCGATTTAGGCGTGTATAGCGCCCCAAGTTTGGCCTTCCGAATACTAGGGGCTATGCCAAAATTTAAAATTATAGGACTTCTATGGCTAAGTGAGGGTGATAAAGATGTATAGTCCGATTGCTTTGTTCGTTGCGCTAGACACCTCCTTAAAGGACCAAAAATTTGGATAAAGTGTGTTTAGATTTATCCCGAACACCCCTGTACTAGTTACATGGGGGCAGAAGCTCACGACTGGCCAACCCTCAGATTTTATAAACGGTCGCACAGGAGGTAAAATTTTAAGTCGACAAGCATTATATTGCGCAAATGAACTTGTTTCATATTACAGGATAAAATGAATGCATTCATTCAAAGATTACATCCTTTGTACATTGCTTTGCCATAAGGCGGGCTCCCTTCAGGACACTGTCATAATATTGTTCAGGTCGGCGGTGCTCCTTGCCCTTCGGTGGCCCCTCGGTCATCAGCATCGTGGCGTCCATCTTCGCCCAATGCATCTTTGCACGGGCAAAGGCCATCCACGCACCTTCAATGCAAACCGACCGCTTTATTACTTCAAGTCGTGGGCAGTCACTCACAAGCCGATTCACGAGTCCGAAGTAGCTACTGGGCATAGGCTCGGCAGGCCATAGCCGGACTATGAGGTCCTTCATGGCCAGTTCGGCTGCCTTGTGCAGCTCGACCAGTTGCCTCAGCTGGTCGCTTAAGGGCATCAGATGTTCTGTCCCAAGGTATTGAGACCAGAACAACTTCTCCGTTGAGCTCCCTTCTTCAGCTCGGTAGAACTCTGCGGCATCTGATATCCGCAAATGCTCCTGGAGAACTCCAAATTCGGGTAAGTAAAAAGAATGTCTCCTTCACATGCTTGCTTTGCATAACAAATGCCTTACCCGCCGCAATTTCCTTGGCCGCCTAGATCTCCTGGAGGGCCTTCTGGGCTTCGGCTCTGATGTCTTGTGCACTCTGGAGGGCCTTGGCAAGCTCGGACTCTTGAGTCTTAGAGTCACGCTCCAAGGACTCGTACTTCTGGACGAACTCCTGGAGCTCTTGCTGGACCTCGCTGACCTGGGCCTCTTGCTTCTCGCACGCGGCATGTTCCTTGGCCGCTTTGTCTTCGGCCTCGACCAGCGCCTTCTTAAGGGCCGCCACTTCGGTTGTGGCCCCTATAAAAGTTCATGACGCTTTTATCAGCAGAAACCATTTATCCTTCATAAGTATACAGGCAGGGTATTACGTACCTTGACTTTCCTCCAGCTGCCTCTTCACGAGGACGAGCTCTCCCTCGGTCCGCTCCAGGTCCTGCTTTAGTCCAGAGACCTCCGCAGTACGAGCGGCAGCGGCCAGCAGCGATGCCTACTATTTACGTAGACATCTTATGTTAGACTCCTGCGAATATTATTTGATCCTCTATTCGGCTTTTCTTTTCGAACACCAAACAGAGCATCAGGGGCTACTGTCTGCACTGTGATATTTTCTCACAATTTTATTACTTACCTTAAAGCCTATTAGAAGACTAGCGCAGGCTTCGGTCAATCCGCTTTTGGCGGACCGGACCTTCTCAATTACCGTACCGATAAGAGTACGGTGTTCTTCATCAATGGAAGCGCCGCGAAGAGTTTCCAGCAAATTGTCTAGTGCCTCTGGATGGACAGAGGTCATCGGTATAGGCGGCTCGCCCTCCTTAGGGAGAGGCTGCCTGCCTGAATCCGGAACCACTTGGGTTTCCCGAGTCGTATTCGGCTGGGGGCCAAACTGGTTGCGGCCCCATTATCGGAGTCCATGGGGGGTGTTTCCCCCAATGTGTCCGGCAACCGGGGTTTCGCTTGGACGTGTCCCCGGAACTGTCTCCCCTTGGCCTTGTATCCTTCGAGACAATACCTCGGCATTGTCCGTGGCCCTGGGGGAGGAGGCTGTCCGAAGAGAATCGTTGTTCATCGCCGACGGGTCCAGCGATCCCTCCGAAGAGGAGGATGTCTTGATGCTGGATTTGGCCGGACTGCAGGTGCGTGTCTGGCATGTTAAGAAGCGATAAAGCAAACATATCGGAAATACTATTGTGTCCGAATACTTATGACTTAGCCAGGGGCTTGACCCTGGGTTCCCACTCCTCGCCGCTGTTGGTGGCTGCGGTGGAGTGGTCCGGAAGGAAGGTTTTTCCCTTCTTGGACACCTCGGCCTCCTCATGCGTGGTGGCCTTCCTCTTCTTTCTCCCCCCAGTAGGGGGGGATGGATTTTTTCCTCCTCCTTGTCTTCAGTGGAGGAGTGCATCTCGGTGTCTTCGGACGTCATGTCCGCTGCAACCTTGCGCCGGAGACCATCTCTGGTCCCCGCAGCCATCTTCTTGGCCTTCTTCTCCGGCACCTCATAGGGCACCGGAAACAGCATCTTCGTTAGAAGAGGCGATTCTGGATCTTCAGGTAGCGGAGCCGGACAGTTAATCTGCTCCGCTATCGCTACCCAGGCCTGTAAAATTGGCATGGAGGCTTAGATTCCTCCCGCGGATGTGCTAGTAAAAGGCATATCTTGCGAATATGAAAACTTACCGGATTGGCTCGGTGTTTTGCGCTGAGCCCGCGATCTTTGGTTATGGGCAGTGGTATCTTGTTGGCCTTGAAAAGCACCTTCCAGACGTCTTCGTGCGTCATGCCGAAGAGCTCTCGCAGCGTCTGGTGTTCGGCCGGGTCAAACTACCATAGATTGCAAATCCGTCTCTGACATGGAAGAATCCGGCGGAGGAGCATAACTTGGACCATGTTGACGAGCTTGATTTTCTTGCTTATCTTATTTTGGACGCATGTCTAAAGTCCGGTCAGTTCTTCTGCTGAGCCCCAGGCTATGCCCTTCTCTTTCTAGGAGGTGAGCCGCATGGGGATGCCGGATCGGAATTCGAGGGTCGCCGCCCAGTTGGCGTCGTGCGGCTCGGTGATGTAGAACCACCCCAATTGCCACCCCTTCATAGTCTCCACAAAGGAGCCTTTAGGCCAGGTGACATTGGGCATCTTTCCCACCATGGCGCCTCCGCACTCCGCTTGTTGGCTGCTCACCACCTTTGGCTTCACGTTGAAGGTCTTCAGCCATAGGCCGAAGTGGGGTGTGACGTGGAGGAAGGCCTCGTACACGACGATAAATGCCGAGATGTTGAGGATGGAGTTGGGGGCCAAATCATGGAAGTCCAGCCCGTAGTAGAACATTAGTCCGCGGACGAATGGGTGGAGGGGGAATCCCAGCCCGCGGACGAAGTGGGAGAGGAATACTACCCTTTCCTGGGGTTTCAGGGTAGGGATGATCTGCCCTTCGGCCGAAAGCCGATGCGCGATGTTTGTGGACAAATATCCAGCCTCCCGAAGCTTCTTGATGTCCTCCTTCGTAACAGAGTAGGCCATCCACTTGCCTCCATCTCTGGACATGTTCGGAATATTTTTGTGAAGAAGGTGAAAGCTTGGGCGTTGGAGCTCAAGAATGGATGAGCGGAGGAGGAAGAGGGCGTGGGTGAAAAAGGGGGAATCCTTATCTCTTTATAAAGGCGGCAGTCATGGGCCTCCCCACTTGCCCTAGAAACTCGCTTATTCCCCAAGAGCCGTGCTAGTGGTGCGGTTGGGTTGCCCACGCCCGTATTGATGAGAATCCCGTGATAGGGGACATGATCTCTGCTTCGACAATACGTGCCAATAAAACCGCCTGGCAAGATGTGCAGTAGCAGTTTGAGAAAACGGTTCGAATTATGACCGGGCCATGGCGTGATGTCATGCTATGAAAAGTTGTCAGCAGATTAGACTCATGGAATATTTTACTCTCTACGGTGGTATGTGGAATTTGTTTTGCAGAGCCGGACACGATTCTTGTGTTCAAGATCTACTTTGGAGTATTCGGAGAAGGAACCCGTCTTGCAATGCCGAAGACAATCTGCGCGCCGGACTCATCGTCACTGAAGCCTGGTTCAGGGGCTACTGAGGGAGTCCTGGATTAGGGGATCCTCGGACAGCCGGACTATATGCTTACGCCGGACTGTTGAACTATGAACATACAAGATTAAAGACTTCGTCCCGTGTCCGGGTGGGACTCTCCTTTGCGTGGAAGGCAAGCTTGGCAGTTTGGATATGTAGATTCCCTTCTCTGTAACCGACTCTGTGTAAACCTAGCCCCCTCCGGTGTCTATATAAACTGGAGCGTTTAGTCCGTAGGACAACAACAATCATAATCATAGGATAGCTTCTAGGGTTTAGCCTCTACAATCTCGTGGTAGATCAACTCTTGTAATACTCATATCATCAAGATCAATCAAGAAGGAAGTAGGGTATTTTCTCCATAGAGAGGGACCGAACCTGGGTAAACATCTTGTCCCCGCCTCCTATTACCATTAGCCTTAGACGCACAGTTCAGGACCCCCTACCCGAGATCCGCCGGTTTTGACACCGACAGCGCCCCCTGCCTCGTGTGCCACCTGGAAGCCCTCCGATGCCCATCTTCTGGTATAAGGTGTCTTTTTCCCTAGAAAAAATCATAAGAAAGCTTTCGGGACGAAGCGCCGCCGTCTTGAGGCGGAACCTTCGCGGAACCAATCTAGGGCTCTGGCAGAGCTGTTTTGCCGGGGAAACATCCCTCCGGGAGGGGAAAATCGTCATCATCGTCATCACCATCGATCCTCTCATCAGGAGGGGGTCAATCTCCATCAACATCTTCACCAGCACCATCTCCTCTCAAACCCTAGTTCATCTCTTGTATCCGATCTTTGTCTCAAAACCTCAGATTGGTACCTGTGGGTTGCTAGTAGTGTTGATTATACCTTGTAGTTGATGCTAGTTGGTTTATTCGGTGGAAGATCATATGTTCAGATCCTTTATGCACATTAATACTCTTCTGATTATGAACATGAATATGATTTGTGAGTAGTTACGTTTGTTCCTGAGGACTTGGGAGAAGTCTTGTTATAAGTAGTCATGTGAATTTGGTATTCGTTCGATATTTTGATGATATGTATGTTGTCTCTCCTCTAGTGGTGTTATGTGAACGTTGACTACATGAAACTTCACCATTGCTTGGTCCTCGAGGAAGGCATTGGGAATTAATAAGTAGATGATGGGTTGCTAGAGTGACAGAAGCTTAAACCCTAGTTTATGCGTTGCTTCGTAAGGGGCTGATTTGGATCCATATGTTTCATGATATGGTTAGGTTTACCTTAATTCTTCTTTCGTAGTTGCGGATGCTTGCAAGAGGGGTTAATCATAAGTGGGATACTTGTCAAAGGAAGGGAAGTACCCAAGCACCGGTCCACCCACATATCAAATTATCAAAGTACCGAACGCAAATCATATGAGCATGATGAAAACTAGCTTGATGATAATTCCCATGTTTCCTCGGGAGCGCTTTCCTTTATATAAGAGTTTGTCCAGGCTTGTCCTTTGCTACAAAAAGGATTGGTCCATCTTGCTACACCTTAGTTACTTTTGTTACTTGTTACCCGTTACGAATTACCTTATCACAAAACTATCTGTTACCGATAATTTCAGTGCTTGCAGAGAATACCTTACTGAAAACCGCTTGTCATTTCCTTCTGTTCCTCGTTGCGTTCGACACTCTTACTTATCGAAAGGACTACGATAGATCCCCTATACTTGTGGGCCATCAAGACTCTTTTCTGGCGTCATTGCCGGGGAGTGACGCGCCTTTGGTAGGTGGAATTTGGTAAGGAAAAATTTACATAGTGTGCTGAAATTTACTGTCACTTGTTACTATGGAAAATAATCCTTTGAGGGGCTTGTTCCGGATATCTTCACCCCGACCAGTAGATCAAGGAGTTGATCCTCAACCTACTGAACCTACTGAAAATGTTTACTTTGAAATTCCTTCGGGTATGATAGAGAAACTGCTAGCTAATCCTTTTACAGGAGATGAAACATTACATCCCGATATGCACCTAATCTATGTGGATGAAGTTTGTGGATTATTTAAACTTGCAGGTATGCCCGAGGCTGTTATCAAGAAGAAGGTCTTCCCTTTATCTTTGAAGGGAAAGGCATTGACATGGCTTAGGCTATGTGATGATATTGGATCATGGAACTACAACCGATTGAAACTGGAATTTCATCAGAAGTTTTATCCTATGCATCTGGTTCATCGTGACTGCAATTATATATATAATTTTTGGCCTCGCGAAGGAGAAAGTATTGCTCAAGCTTGGGGGAGGCTTAAGTCAATGTTCTATTCATGCCCCAATCATGAGCTCTCAAGAGAAATTATTATTCAAAAAATTTATGCTCGGCTTTCTCTCAATAATCGCTCCATGCTCGATACTTCTTGTACTGGTTCTTTTATGATGTAGACTATTGAATTCAAATGGGATTTATTGGAAAGAATTAAATGCAACTCTGGAGATTGGGAACTCGACAAAGGTCAGGAGTCAGGTATAGCACCTAAGTTCTATTGTGTTAAATCTTTTATGGATACCGAAGCTTTTCGTGAATTTAGCACTAAATATGGACTTGACTCTGAGATAGTAGTTTCTTTCTGTGAATCATTTGCTACTCATGTTGATCTCCCTAAGGAGAAGTGCTTTAAATATCATCCTCCCATTTAAGTAAAAGTAGTTGAACCTATTAAAGCTAAAGAAAAGACTATCACTTATAATGTTGATCCTATTGTTCCTACTGCTTACACTAGTAGAAAAGGGGCCAATGGTCCAGGCCGGGCCAGCCCTTTAGTCCCGGTTCAATACAGAACCGGGACCAATGGGGGCATCGGACCCGGTTCGTGAGCCCCGGGGGCCGGCCGGGCCACGTGGGTAATTGGTCTCGGTTCGTCTGGACCTATTGGTCCCGGTT
This sequence comes from Triticum dicoccoides, assembly GCF_002162155.2. Lineage (NCBI taxonomy): Eukaryota > Viridiplantae > Streptophyta > Magnoliopsida > Poales > Poaceae > Triticum > Triticum dicoccoides. The sequence continues at coordinate 13,389,727 of NC_041389.1, read as the reverse complement.
GGTGGGACGAACCGGGACCAATGGGCCTCGCTCCTGGCCCAACCCCATTGGTCCCGGGTGGTGGCTTGAACCGGGACCAAAGGCTGCCCTTTAGTCCCGTCTCGTGCCACCAACCGGGACTAAAGGGTTGGTCCTCGTTGCGGCCAGAGTTTAGTCCCACCTCGCCAACCGAAGGGGGCTCAGACCAGTTTATAAGCCCCTCCCTCTCTGCCTTGTTGAGCTCCTCTCAAAATGAAAATAGATGCCCTTATACAGGGAATTTAACCTAAATTCATGCTGAATTTCTCTGTAGTTAGTAGAAATTTATTATGAATTTAGGTTGAATTTTCTCTATAAGCGCATCTATGCTCATTTCCGAGTAGTTTTTTATATAGTTTTTTTTCTTTTCTGCTATATTTATTTTTTTCTTTTTATTTGTGAGTTCTAATAAGTCATTAAAAATAAACATCTATGCTCATTTTTTAGTAAAGTTAATCACAACTATTTTTTCTTCTATTTATTTATGAATTGTAATAAGTCATTAAAAATAAGCATCTATGCTCATTTTTTTAGTAAAGTTAATCACAACTATTTTTTCTTCTATTTATTTCTGTGTAGTTTTTTATATAGTT
>NC_041389.1:13388046-13388763 GCF_002162155.2 Triticum dicoccoides | reverse complement strand
TGCTATATTTATTTTTTTTCTTTTTATTTCTGAGTTGTAATAAGTCATTAAAAATAAGCATCTATGCTCACTTTTTAGTAAAGTTAATCACAACTATTTTTTCTTCTATTTATTTCTGAATTGTAATAAGTCATTAAAAATAAGCATCTATGCTCATTTTTTAGTAAATTTAATCACAACTATTTTTTCTTCTATTTATTTCTGAGTAGTTTTTTATATAGTTTTTTTCTTTTCTGCTATATTTTTTTTCTTTTTATTTCTGAGTTGTAATAAGTCATTAAAAATAAAAAAGAGGCGCAATGCTCGTTAATTAGCTTCAAGCCTTTCGGAATAGTGTAAACTGCACTGCACACAGCACCGTGCAGTCTACCCTAATCCTCAAGGCTTGAAGCTAAGCAACATGCAGGTGAGCATTGAGCCTCTTCTTCATCGTCTCTGCACTCATGGCTTATAAACCGCTGCGAGTGCCTCTCGCTTGGCGAGGTGGGACTAATTAAAAACAGCTGCAGAAAGAGGTGCATTGGAACCGGTTGGTGGCACCAACTGGTACCAATCCCGCTCTTTGGTCCCGGTTGGTGGCACCAACTGGGACAAATGCCCCTCTTTTGTCCCAGTTGGAGCCACCAACCGGGTCCAAAGGTCTTCGTTTCCCGCCCTTTGGGCTGCCAAAAAGAGGCCTTTGGTCCCGGTTGGTGGCTGGCGGGAAACGAAGACCTT
>NC_041389.1:13378589-13387119 GCF_002162155.2 Triticum dicoccoides | reverse complement strand
TTTAGATTGTGTAATTAATTTGTTCATATTATGTTAGATTTTTTCTGTTAATATGTTTTTTTGGTGATATTATTGTTGAATATGCATGTTTTGTGTTATTATTATTAATAGATCTTTATGTTAGATTAGATGTGGTGTAATTTAGATATGTAGTTCATATTGTGTAATTTAGATTGTGTAATTAATTTGTTCATTTTTAGTAAGTACTATTTTATTTTATTTATAGTAAGTGCTTCATATATATATAGTTCAACTAGCTAGTTGATTTAATAAACTAATTTATTTTACTATATATAGAAGTAGTTTGTTTTTAGTAAGTACTATTTTTTTTATTTATATTAAGTGCTTAGTAGTTAAACCAGATAGTTGATTTAATTAATAAAACTACTTTATTTAACTATATATAGAAGTAGTTCCTGCATCGACGTTGGCGATGCCTATCCCGCATCCTCGTCGTCGTCGACTCGGTGGTGGAGGCCTGCTTGATCAGGGCCATGTTCAGGACTGGGCTCCACCGGGCTGGTATTGGGAGGTGCTACCTTCCGGGGGACGTAGGTTGGTGAGGAGGCAGCCCGTTGTTGACCCGATCCTTGTTTGGGGGCGGCCGCATGGGCCAGTGACGGTGCCGAGGTTTCCGGACACCGCGGAGGTGGTACGTCACCGTGTCAGCGAGGAGGACGAGCACGTCCATCGCTACATGGTTGCATTGGAGGGCAAGTTCGACAATACCTGGCAGGTTCTTCAGGGATCTCACTGGAGCTATGATCCTGTGATGGTTCCTTATGTTTGGGTGTCCACCGCCCGCGTTGATACCCGTCGGGCGCTACGGTTCTAGTTGTATTAGTGATGCTATATTAGTGATAATATTCGACGATGTACGGACACCAAGAGATGATGTACTTTTGCTTATAATTATTGAATGCATGCTAATTTGAATACTACTTTATTTTATGATTTGGTTTTGCTTATTTTATGATCTGGTTTTACTTATTGAATGCTCATATTGGATAAGGTCTCCTTCATTCCCGTGTGCTAGACAATTTGGTGTAATAATGCACTCGGGAATGAAAGGAGGAGCTACGTACATCACCGATAGTCAACCCGTGATTAATAATCTAGTTTAATATTTGAATTATGGACATAGGCCGGAAATGTCGTACTCGGACGACGAAAACCGCCCGGGGGAGTGCGACTGGTGCCACGACGACCGAGGTATGTGCGACAGGTTCATTGAGCTGGACGAAGATTGGCGCTTCAGCATTAAGCTCGAGGAGACCTTCGATGTTCATACGGTACGCAACGACGAAAATAGTTTTTTTCGTAATTAAGCATGACTTCAACTATTTTAACGTGTATTTTTCATCTTTTCCAATTCGACTAGCTTATCCCATGCTTTGCAAGACGCTATGTCTTGGAGAGGATGGGTTTTGAAGACCATGAAAGTTTCGAAACCAAAAAAATTATCCTAAGTACCCATCATCGTGTGGATTTTCAACTAAAGTTGTACAATGCTCAGAGTGTAACCCATTTTGTTGCAAAAATTGGGAAGCACTTTGCAATATGTATGGTCTTGATGAGGGTATGCTTGTTACCATGGATCTTGGTGATCCTACAATCGAGCAAGAGAGACCTTCGATTTGGGTCCTTGTGGATACACCTCCAATTCTTCCCCCATGTGAGCTTAACATAGTTATTAAGTAATTTATATTGTTTATTTCAAAATAGTTGACAACTTATTATTTCCATTGACAGCTTATTTTCATGCTTAAAGAATATGCGGAAGATGGTAGACAGAACCTACTACACCGAAAGCTCCGAATTAACTTATTAGGAGAAAAATCATCTGGTCGCATTTTGTACTGATCTTGAGAATTACAATATCTACAATCAAACTCCTCAACATTATGGTCAATACATGCCACTAGTGCAACATCCGTGCATCTTTTTGCACACTTCTAAAACTAGTACATCATTGCTAACTACGAAGTTATTACTATGTTTTTCAACAGATAATCCCGAATGATTGTGTGCCTCATCTGATGTATACGCACAGTACCCTTCATGTTTTGAACATACAACTAGGTCTTCCTACGAATCTCAACTGTCCATACCGGGTTTCTAAAAGAAGTGGAGACATGACAATCAAAGAATGGCAAAAATGTATGGACAGTCGTAAGGAGCTTCTTGGAAGCAGAAGGCAGCGAAGGGCAAGAATTGGAGACAGGATGATCGCCATTCTTCATAATGGAGAGTCAGGGTCTATATTGTTTTATGCTATTTTACCTTAAGGGTGTTCAGGTCCTACCTACTGATGATCATGTGCTAAGAACAATTATGTAGGGTTGGGTTCGATGACTATGAGGATGATGATCGTATGACTTATTATTAATAACGAGTAGAAGTTTGTATGATGATGCATGATTAGTGGGACTTGTTATTATATATGATGACGTATGATGCGAGCATGCATGAGTTGTTATATTAGCGGGTGAAATGAACATAGCAGCAGCGTTGGTAAACCAAGGACGAAGATATAAGATAGGACACTTCTCTCTATTAGCTAGCTAATAACAACCTAAAAAACACCCAAAATCCCTAAAGCAGCCACTTTTCTAAAAAAACATGGACTTTTGGTCCCGGTAGGTGCCACCAACCGGGACCAAAGGCCCCCCTGACTGGGCTCGGCGGACCGGCCACGTGGAGGCACATCTGTCCCGGTTCGTGTTTGAACCGGGACTAATGGGTGGAGGTATTAGTAACGAACCATTAGTCCCGGTTCATGAACCGGGACTAAAGGCCCTTACGAACCGGGACTAATAGGTGTTTTTCTACTAGTGTTATGTCGAGAAACCACCTTTCCCTGTTAGAATAAAGGATCATGTTAAAGCTTCAACTGTGGTTCGTAAGAGTAATGCTAGAACATCTACACCCCCTGAGGAAATTAAATTTGAACCTAGTATTGCTATGGTTAAAGATATCTTGGTCGATAATATTGATGGGCATGTTATTCACTTCTGTGATGAAGCTGCTAGAATTGCTAGACCCGATAATAAAAATAAACATAGACCTGTTGTAGGCATGCCTGTTGTTTCTGTTAAAATAGAAGATCATTGTTATCATGGCTTATCTGATATGGGTGCTAGTGCGAGTGCAATACCTCATTCCTTATACAAAGAAATTATGCATGATATTGCACCTGCTGAGATAGAAGATATTGAAGTTACAATTAAGCTTGCCAATAGAGATACTATTTCACTAGTTGGGATTGATAGAGATGTTGAAGTCTTGTGTGGGAAAGTTAAATATCCTACTGATTTTCTTGTTCTTGGTTACCCACAAGATGATTTTTGTCCCATTATATTTGGTAGACCCTTCTTGAATACTGTTAATGCTAAGATAGATTGCGAAAAGGATATTGTTACTATTGGTTTAGGGGATATGTCTCATGATTTTAATTTTGCTAAATTTCGTAGACAACCCCATGATAAAGAATTACCTAGTGAAGACTAAATAATTGGCCTTACTTCTATTGTCGTGCTTCCTAATGATCCATTACAACAATATTTGCTAGACCATGAAAATGATATGTTCATGAATGAAAGAAGGGAAATAGATGAAGTGTTATTCAAACAAGGACCCATTTTTAAACACAACTCGCCTGTTGAAATCCTAGGGGACCCTCCTCCACCCAAGGGTGATCCCGTGTTTGAGCTTAATCCTTTGCCTGAAACTTTTAAATATGCTTATCTTGATGAAAATAAGATATATCCTGTTATTATTAGTGCTAACCTTTCAGAGAAGGAAGAAGAGAAATTATTGAAAACTCTGAAGAAGCACCGTGATGCTATCGGATATACTCTTGATGATCTTAAGGGCCTTATCCCCACTCTATGCCAGCACAAAATAAAATTGGCGAAAGACGCTAAAATAGTTGATGATCACCAACGACGATTAAACCCTAAGATGAAAGAAGTGGTAAGAAATGAATTACTAAAGCTTTTCGAGGCAGGTATAATTTATCCTATTGCTGATAGTCAGTGGGTAAGTCTCGTTCATTGTATCCCTAAGAAGGGAGGTATTACTGTTGTTCCTAATGATAAAGACGAATTGATCCCACAAAGAACTATTACAGGTTATAGAATGGTAATTGATTTACGCAAATTGAATAAAGCTACTAGAACAGATCATTACCCTCTGCCTTTTATTGATCAAATGCTAGAAAGATTATCCAAACATACACATTTTTGCTTTCTAGATGGTTATTCTGGCTTCTCTCAAATACCTGTGTCAAAAGAGGATCAGGATAAGACCACTTTTACTTGCCCTTTCGATACCTTCGCATATAGACGTATGCCTTTTGGTTTATGTAATGCACCTGCTATCTTTCAAAGATATATGACTGCTATATTCTCTGACTTTTGTGAAAGGATTTTTGAGGTTTTCATGGATGATTTCTTCGTGTATGGAACTTCTTTGGGTGATTGCTTAAGCAACCTTGACCGAGTCTTGCAGAGATGTGAAGAAACTAATCATGTCTTGAATTGGGAGAAGTGCCACTTTATGGTTAATTAAGGTATTGTCTTGGGGCATAAAATTTCTGAAATAGGGATTGAAGTTGATAAAGCTAAAGTTGATGCTCTTGAAAAGATGACATGTCCGAAGGACATCAAAGGTATAAGAAGTTTCCTTGGTCATGCTGGTTTTTATAGGAGGTTCATTAAAGACTTCTCAAAAATTTCTAGGCCTCTAACTAATCTATTACAAAAAGATGTTCCTTTTGTCTTTGATGATGATTGCATAGAAGCATTTGAAATACTTAAGAAAGCCTTAATTTCTTCACCTATTGTTCAGCCACCTGATTGGAATTTACCCTTTGAAATCATGTGTGATGCTAGTGATTATGTTGTAGGTGTTGTTCTAGGACAAAGAGTTGATAAGAAATTAAATGTTATCCAATATGCTAGTAAAACTCTAGACAGTGCCCAGAGAAATTATGCTACAACTGAAAAAGAATTTTTAGTAGTTGTGTTTGCTTGTGATAAGTTCAGACCTTATACTGTTGATTCCAATGTAACTGTTCACACTGATCATGTTGCTATTAAATACCTTATGGAAAAGAAAGATGCTAAACCTAGACTTATTACATGGATTCTCCTGCTACAAGAATTTGATTTGCATATTGTTGATAGAAAGCGAGCTGAGAACCCCGTTGCAGACAACTTGTCTAGGTTAGAGAATGTTCTTGATGACCCACTACTATTGATGATAGCTTTCCTAATGAACAATTAGCTATCATAAATGCTTCTTGTACTGCTCCATGGTATGCTGATTATGCTAATTACATTGTTGCTAAATTTATACCACCTAGTTTCACATACAAGCAAAAGAAAAGGTTCTTTTATGATTTAAGACATTACTTTTGGGATGAGCCACACCTTTATAAAGAAGGAGTAGATGGTGTTATTAGATATTGTGTACCTGAGCATGAACAGGAACAGATCCGACACAAGTGTCACTCCAAGGCTTATTGAGGACACCATGCTGGAGATAGAACTACACATAAGGTATTGCAATCCAGTTTTTATTGGCCTACTCTCTTCAAAGATGCCCGTAAGTTTGTCTTGTCTTGCGATGAATGTCAACGAATTAGTAATATTAGTAGACTTCAAGAAATTCCTACGAACTATTGACTTGTTATTGAACCATTTGATGTTTGGGGCTTTGATTATATGGGACCGTTTCCTTCCTCTAATGGGTATACACATATTTTAGGTGCTGCTGATTATGTTACTAAGTGGGTAGAAACTATTCCAACTAGTAGTGCTAATCATAACACCTCTATTAAGATGCTTAAAGAAGTTATTTTTCTGAAGTTTGGAGTCCCTAGATATTTAGTGACTGATGGTGGTTCACATTTTATTCATGGTGCTTTTCGTAAGATGCTTGCTAAGTATGATTTAACCATAGAATTGCATCTCCATATCATCCACAGTCTAGCGGTCAAGTAGATTGAGTAATAGAGAGCTTAAATTAATTTTGCAAAAGACTGTTAATAGATCTAGAAAGAATTGGTCCAAGAAACTTGGTGATGCATTATGGGCCTATAGAACTGCATATAAAAACCCTATCGGTATGTCTCCGTATAAAATGGTTTATGGAAAAGCATGTCACTTACCTCTCGAACTAGAACATAAAGCATATTGGGCTATTAAAGAGCTCAATTATATTTTCAAACTTGCCGGTGAAAAGAGGTTATTTGACATTAGCTCACTTGATGAATGGAGAACCCAGGCCTATGAGAATGCCAAACTGTTTAAAGAAAAAGTTAAAAGATGGCATGACAAAAGGATACAAAAGCGTGAGTTTAATGTAGGTTATTACGTTTTGCTATAAAACTATCGTTTAAGATTTTTTTTGCAGGAAAACTTCTCTCTAAATGGGAAGGTCCTTACATTATCGAGGAGGTCTATCGTTCTGGTGGCATAAAAATCAACAAATTCGAAGGCACAAATCCAAATGTGGTGAACGGTCAAAGAATCAAACATTATATCTCAGGTAATCCCATAAATGCTGAAACCAATGTTATAGACACCGTAACCTTGGAGGAGTACATAAGGGACACTTTCTAGAATGTTTCAGACTCCGAAAAGGAATAGGTATGTGGTATGGTAAGTAAACCGACTCCAAAATAGTTCTAATAGCAAATTTTCTCCGTTTTGGAATATTTAAGAAAATAGGAAAATAAGAAGTAGTCCGGAAAGGACACGAGGCATCCACGAGGGTGGAGGGCGCACTCTACACCCCTGGGCGCACCCCCTGCCTTGTGGGCACCTCGTGTGCTATCCGGACTCCGTTTTCTTGCACGATACTTCTTTTTGTCAGTAAAAATTAATTATATAACCTCCCGAAGGTTTTGACCACCGTACCTCGATGAAATCCTCTGTTTCTTGTTTTGAGTTGTTTCTGCCGCAGATTAGAGCAATATGTTGTCCCCCTCCTCCAACAATGTGGGCGACGATGCTTGGCTAATGAATATAGAGACGAAGCGAGAAGAAATCGAGGAAATCAAGGAAGGTGGCAAGATCAAGAAGGCTGTGGTGGAACAAGTCCCGATAGCAGAAGAATAAGGCTTTCTTCAACCCCACTACAATCATCTCACCCCTACTGAAATTGAAGCTTTCAAGATGATTGAGCTATCTCGCATACAAAATAAGTATCTCACACATGAAAATCTTTTGTTGCAAGGGCATATCACTGCACTCAAGGGCATTATCCGCAAGATGGAGGATCTCCTACGCTCGATGTGCGACTACCCGTCTTCAACAACTCCATCATCACCACCTCCGAAGAAGGAGACACAAACACATGGGTATGGGCACTCCCCTTGGCAAGTGCCAATCTTGGGGGAGGTGCCCGGGTATTGTATCGCCATCACACTTCTATCTTTACCGTCTTTCTTAGTTCAATCCTGTTGGTTATATCTTGATCTAGTAGAATAATGTTTAGTATGATTTAGCTTTGAGTTTTGTGTTGATCCTTATCTATGTAATCGAGTCTATGAGCTATATATAATAAAGATTAGTTTTGAATTGAGGGCTTTGCTATCTTGCTATGATCCTGAGGGAATAAAAGAAGAAGAAAGAATAAAAAGAAATAAAAAGATCATATTGATCTTATGGAGAGTAATGACTTCACATATAAAGAGTATGATGAATAAAAGTTGTTGAGAGTTGACAAACATAGTTTTGGTCATTGTTGCAATTAATAGGAAGTAATAAAGAAAGAGAGGTTTTCACATACAAATATACTATCTTGGACATCTTTTATGATTGTGAGCACTCATTAAAATATGACATGCTAAAATTTGATGTTGGACAAGGAAGACAATGTAATGGATTGTGTTTTCTTATATCTGAAATAAACTATATTGTCATGGATCATCCAACATGTTGAGCTTGCCTTTCCCCCTCATGCTAGCCAAATTCTTTGCACCAAGTAGAGATACTACTTGTTCTTCCAAACATCCTTAAACTCAGTTTTGCCATGAGAGTCCAGCATATCTACCTATGGATTGAGTAAGATCCTTCAAGTAAGTTGTCATTGTTGCAAGCAATAAAAATTGCTCTCTAAAAATGTATGATCTATTAGTGTGGAGAAAATAAACTTTACACGAGCTTGTGATATGGAAGAAACAAAAGCGACGGACTGCATAATAAAGGTCCCTATCACAAGTGCCAATATAAAGTGACGTTCTTTTGCATTAAGATTTTGTGCATCCAACCATAAAAGCACATGACAACCTCTGATTCCCTCTGCGAAAGGGCCTATCTTTTATTTTTCTCTTCTACCTTATACAAGAGTCATGGTGATCTTCACCTTTCCTTTTTACACTTTATCCTTTGGCAAGCACTATTAGGCAAGCCCCTATATAAGGTAACACCTGCCCGGATCCCGAAAACAGATCCCCCGATCCCGCCGCCACCTCCCCACCCCCGATCCCGTACTCTCCCACCCCCGCCGCGCGCACCTC
>NC_041389.1:13363649-13378388 GCF_002162155.2 Triticum dicoccoides | reverse complement strand
GCACCTCTCCCTCCCCCGGCGAGCCATCCCACCCCGCCGCGCGCACCTCCCTCCCCGGTTAACCACCTTCTTCCCCCGGTGAGGCTGCCCCTGGTTCCCCTCCAGCGGCGAGGACAGAGCAGGACGCGGCGGCGGTGCTGGGCGCGGACCCAGCGCCGCTGACGGTGCTGCTGGGGGACCTGGCGTCGCCAGCCAACGAGGCGCGGTCGTGGGCAGAGCGGACGTTCCACGCCCTCCGCGCCTCCCACCCGTACGCCCTCGCGTTGCACCGTTCACGCACCTTCTTCTCTCCCCGGCGCACCCCGCGGCGCCCATGGCCGCCGTGCTCCTCCGCCGCCTCATCTTCCCGGGCTCCCAGGCTTTCGTCTACCCAGCACTCGCCCCGGCCACGCAGTCCTCGCTCCGCGCACTCCTCCTCTCCGCCGCCTCCGCGCCCAGCCTCTCCAGGTTGTATCATTCTCCTCTCGCTGGCGAGAAGATTGAATGAAATTTTGACCTGCTGAGTGGAGAATTACGAAAAGTACAAGGGTAGCAGTAATGAGAAGTACATACAATATTTAGGTAGAAGTACAGAGCAGTACAGCATGCGAGCGAGGAAGTACCTGTTGAGAATTATTCCTGCTAGGGAGGCAGTACCATAGTTACACTGAGAGAAGTACCGAGTAGTTTGAAGTAGCAGTACAGGGTGTCCTTTATGCTAATGTGGTACTCATCTTTTGCAGCTGCTACTTGGAGCTGTGGAATTAGCAAATCTTAGGGAAGTGCAAAAAGGTTCTCTGTAGTGAAGAGTAGCAGTACAGAATATCTTGAAGCAGCAGTGCAGATAAAAATGCAAAACTAGCCTTAATAAAAATTGTGTAATTGAGAAGTACAAACCCTATAAGATCAAGAAGCTTTTCAATGATATTCCCAAGAAGTAAAAGATACATGTCGAAGGAAACTGACGTATGTAAAATAATTTACGAGCAATACAAATTAATCATTTTGAGTAATACAAAAATAATATTATTGCAGAGCAGTACGAAACTCGTATTCTATGGGTGTGGGGTTATTACGGGTTCCAACGTTGAGCACAAGCACGAGATCCTTCTCCAGCGAGAGGTGCGAGGGTAAAATTTACTTCTCATCATCGTGGCATTCTGTGGCATTCTTTTTACTCCGGCGGGCGGTGAGGAGATTGAATGAAATTTTGACCTGCTGAGTGGAGAATTACGGGAAGTTCAAAGGTAGCAGTAATGGGAAGTACATATAATATTTAGGTAGAAGTTCAGAGTAGTACAACATGCGAGTGAGGAAGTACCTGCTTAGAATTATTCCTGCTAGGGGGCAGTACCATAGTTACACTGAGAGAAGTATCAAGTAGTTTGAAGTAGCAGTACAGGGTGTCCTTTATGCTAATATGGTAATCATCTTTTGCAGATGCTACTTGGAGTTGTGGAATTAGCAAGCTTAGGGAAGTGCAAAAAGGTTCTCCGTAGTGAAGAGTAGCAGTACAGAATATCTTGAAGAAGCAGTGCAGATAAAAATGCAAAACTAGCCTTAATAAAAATTGTGTAATTGAGAAGTACAAACCCTATAAGATCAAGAAGTACGAAACTGATATTCCCAAGAAGTACAAGATACATGTCGAAGGAAACTGACTTATGTAAAATAATTTACGAGCAATACAATTTAATCATTTTGAGTAATACAAAAAAAATTGCAGAGCAGTACGAAACTTGTATTCCACAGAAGTACAAGGCAAAGTTGTGTTCTTTTTAAAAAAATCCAAGTAGTACAATTTATTTATTTCGAGCAGTACAATTATTATTATTATTAACTGGCAGTACGAAACTCATATTCTACAGAAGTACAAGGTACATGTGGAGGGAATTTGAGTTCTCTAGAAAAAAATATTGGCAGTACAATTTAATCACTTTGAGAAGTATAGAAACTTCTTTATTGTCGGGCAGTACAAATCTCATATTCCACAGAAGTACAATACTATGTTTCTTGTAACATGATTTTTTTTTGTATTTTGGATATTGTTCAAAAACCGTGAAGAATTAGAAAATGTTAAAACACAAAAATTTGCTAAATTTCAATACCTTTCCAACGCCATATCATTTGCATCATTTCGAGGTCCAAAGAACATCAATGATCATATTTTAATAGATCTAAAACTTAGTATTTTCAAAACTGTTTCAAAACTATGCATAATTTGAAAAAACTTAAAAAAACGTTTGTAAATTTCAGTAGCTTTCCAATGGTATATCATTTGCGCTATTCCGAGAAGTGGTTAAAAAATTAATATATAATTATTTTTCGCCTATTTTAAATGAATCTCGGTATTTTCAAAACTGCTCAAAATTATGTAAAATTTGGAAAACATTAATACACGAAAAAGATAGGAATTTCAGTACCTTTCCAACACCATATCATTTGCATCATTTCGCTATCCAAAAATGATCCATGATCATCTTTTAATAAAAACAAATTTTTAGTATTTTCAAAAATGTTCCAAAACTGTGCAAAATTTGAAAAAACTTAAAACATGAAAATCTTTGTAAATTTTAGTAGCTTTTCAATGGCACATAATTTGGTACATTCCGCTAAGTGGTTAAATAATTTCGTTCAAAACACTTTTCATTCAGCTTGTGATGATTTCTGTTTGTTGAAAATTCATATTAAAAAAATAAAAAAAAGTGAAGCAAGTTACAATATATAAGAGTTGAGAATTTTCTGTAGCTTTCCAACGGTATATCATTTGCGCAATTCCGATTAACGGTTTAGAATCTATTAGTGAATTACTATGCAAGTACAGAAGAGCAGTACCGACTTTACGAAAAAGAAGTACGGTTGTGTTATGCAGAAGCAGTACCAGATCTTTATTCCGAGCAGTACGAGATTATTGCAGAATATTATTCTATCATCGATTGTAGAATAGACGCCATATATATTCACAATGTCAAGCCCCATTTATAGCATATCGCAAGCCCCATTTGGACACTTTTTAGATGAAGTTCAACCTAGTATTCGGGGAAGGTCAGGCGCGTTACTCGGGAAGTTCATGTTGTGGTCAGAATATTATTTCAATCCCGTGATCAGAATAGTGTTATAAGAATTGTCATATGAATTCTTATGCTTAAAGTAACAATCTATTCACAATGTCAAGTATGAATCAGAAACTTCATTGAAAACTAGCAAACTATAATCTCAGTCATTGAAGCAATTGCAATTTATCATAACATCAGAAAGAGTCAAATATAAGAGCTTTTCAGCAAGTCCACATACTCAACTATCATTTCGTCTTTCACAATTGCTAACACTCACGCAATACTTATGGGTATGAAGTTTTAATCGGACACAGAGAAATCTAGGGGCTTATAGCTTTGCCTCCCAACCTTTTACCTCAAGGGTAATGTCAACAATAATGCTTTATGAAAAGCCACATCCAATTGGAAAGCTATGGACACGACTATCATGACGCAAGTTGAATTTTTGGCAAAATGTAAGCGGTTTAAGAGCAGTTTTGAAAACCGTTTTTCCTTCAAACAAAAAACATGAATCGTATTTTCGATTGCATTTCAAAACCGTTTATCGGAATGAGGCAAATAATATGGGGTTGGAAAGCTAATGCAAAACCACTCCTTCCACATGTTGATAGTTTTCTGTAATTCCTTATGGTTAAAGAGTAATTTGGAAAATCGTAAAAATTCGCAAACCGAACAGCCGAGTTCTTATTTTCGATGGCATTTCTAAACGACTAATCTAATTGAGGCAAACGATATGGCATTGGAAAGCTTATGAAAATTCGCTACTATTTCATGTTCAAAGTTTTTTCTAATTTTGAATTGTTTAAAAGAAATTAAGAAAATGATACAAGTTTTAGTGAATTTGTATTTTCGAGCTAATTTTTGAACCGTATGTCCAAATGCAGCAAATGATATGGCGTTGGAAAGCTTGAGGAAATGTGAAACTTTTTTATATCTATTATTTCTCCCAATTCCTTGCGATTTTAAGTCAATTTTGAAAATAGCTAAAAATGTTTTTTGGCCATAATTTTTACAAACTTCATCGGAATGGGGCAAATAATATACCCTTGAAAAGATACGGAGAATGCAAAACTTTTTCATGTTGATGATTTTCTCTGATTCCTAGCCGTTTTCATGTAATTTTGAAAATAACAAGATCGTGCTTTCTGCCTTTGTCACGAAACAGATTCTCCCAAAATGCACCGTGCGAAGAACTTGAACTTCTCAGTATGTCTACCTGAACTTCACTCAGTTTTTCACATGCTTTTTTTGTTGTAGCTCTCCATCCACTCACCGGAATTGAGTGAGTTATATCCAGATGGAAAGCTGCTGTAAACACGCAACATTCCCGTGCTGATCATTTTTTCATACTCGCGACGGTTTTAAAAGGTTTTCATCTGAAATTCATTCATTGTAGTAGTTGAACTTCCTGCTGTTTTCACATCGAACTTCTGTGATGTATTTTCGTTTGTAATTTTCTCAACTATTCGTCTGTGTCACACAAATGATATTCCTTTTGTACAAACCTCCCCAACAATAAATTTTTTAATTTTCTCCGACCGAGGACTTGAACTTATAACAACAACAAAATTGGACCTTGTCTTTTAATTCATTTTTCTCATATTAAACACACACCATGTAGTACATGAACCTTTTCAATTTTTATAATTTGAATTTTTTATTTTCTTTCTGAAATCAAATTGCTTCCAAATAATAACTGAACTTCTTTTTGGATTGAGAGAATTATTTTAAAATGCAACACAACAATTTCTTTTTTGTGTTTTCGAACATGAAAATACAAGGTGAACCTCTCTCGCAGGAATTTTTGAACTTTTCCGGACAGAGCACGTGAACTTCTTGCAACAAACTTTTAAGCTTTTACTTTTGTATTCTTATATTCTTATCTGAAATGTATTCCGTGTAGTAGTTGGACTTCTCGCAGTTTTCACCTTGAACTTCTTTCACGTATTTTTTGTTCAACCTCTCTCACAAGAATTTTCAACTTTCTCGAGCCAAACACTTGAACTTCTAGCAACAAAATTTTTAGCCTTTGCTTTTTCATTCTTTTTTAATACAAAATGAACACCGTGTAGTATGTGAACTTCTGGCTGTTATCAACCTGAACTTCTGAGATCATGCATTCTTCCTTCATCCCAAAAATAGTCCCCAAAAATGCACTGTGTGAAGAGGTTGAACTTCTGGAGCAGTTCTGTTTGAACTTCACTCTGTTTTTCACGTGCTATTTTTTACCCGTAACTCCCCAACCACTTACCACAATTGAGCAATGATATACCGATGGAAAGCTGTTGAAAACACCCAACTTTCCCATGTTGTTAATATTTTAAAACTGGCGATGGTTCAAAGGAATTTTTTAATACATAAAAACATGTTTTAATTGGTATATATGAAACTTTTAAACCATAGATTGGAATATAGCATATAATATACCATTGGAAAGCTTATGAATAGGAGGCACTTTTTCATGTAGACGGTTGTCACAAATTTTGTGTCATTTGACAGCAGCTTTAAAAATGTCAAAAACAACGTCATTTTTACCCTCTTTTTTTGAACATGTAGTTGAAGGTCGGACGTCTCACAATATTTATATTAAACTATGCAGGGAGGAGCACGTGACTTTTTGAAAGTAATATTTTAGGCTTTTAGATTTGTATTCTTTTATTCTCATCTGAAATGCATTCCGTGTAGTAGTTGAATTGCTCGGTCTTTTCACATTGAACTTCGGTCAAATATTTTTGTTCGTAATTCCACATTCATTTCGTCGGACTTCCACAAATGATACACCTTTTTAGAAACCTGTTGAAAAGACACGAGTTTTCCTAATACGGTTAAAACTTCGTTTCGAACAAACCAACATCTTTCTGTGTTTTTGAACATGTAAATACATGGCAAATCTATCTCACAAGAACTTTTGAACTTTCCCGGGCCGAGCACCTGAACTTCTATCAACAAAAATTTTAGACTTTGCCTTTTTATTCTTTTTTTTCTCATACAAAATGCACACCATGCAATACGTGAACTTTTGTTAGTTATCAATTTGAACTTCTCTGTGTTTCTCTTTAGTAATGGAAAATTTCATAGTTTTTAATAGCCATCGAACAGCTCTAACTTTTCATTTTGAACTTCTTTGTATATTTTTAGAAATGTGAAAATGGAAGTTTTGTTAGAACCATCGAACTTCTTCGTTATTTCAAACTGAATAAATTGGTTTTATTCTTTAGTAACTGGAAAAAACCGATTTTTCAAATAAATATCGAACTGCTTCGCTTTTTCCTATTGAACTTCTTGGTTTTATTACGAGAAAACCCGATTTTTTTATATACATTGAACTACTCCATTATTTAAAATTGAAGTTCTTGGTTTTAATCTTTAGTATTGGAACAAATCTAAGTTTTTTTAATAAACATCAAACAACTTCATCTTTTTAGTTGGGACTTCTTGGTGTTATTCTTTAGTAACGGGAAATGTCCTAGTTATGTAACAAATATCGAACCACTCAATTATTTAAATATGAACTTCTAGGTCTTTTTTTAAAAGAGTGAAAATCATTTTTATAAACTTTTAAAACTGCTCGGTTTGGTTAATTTGACCTTCTTGGTATTGTAATAAACATTGAACATCTCCCTTATTTAAATTTGAACCTCTATGTTTTTTAGAAAAGAGAAAAATCCATTTTTAAAAAAAATTGAACTACAGTAGTTTTTAAAATTTGAACTTTTGAGTATATTCTTTCGTAACGAGGAAATCCATGTTTAATATTAAACATCAAACCGCTCCGCTATTTAAATTTGAACTTCTAGGTTTTTTCACCTTCTCTATTATTTTATATTTAAACTTGTAAGTGCTTTCAATTTCACCTTCTCGATTTTGTAATAAACATTGAACTTCTCAGTTAGATAAATTTGAACCTCTAGGATTTCTTAGAGATGGGGAAAAGCCATTTTTTAAAATAAAATTTGAACTTCTATGTTTTTGAAATGTTAAAAATTCCTTTAAACTTTGAGTTACTTCTTTTTATTTTTTTCACTCAAGTTTCTTCGCGTGATAATAGCGAAGGTTCAGACTTCTCTCTCACATAAAAGAATTTTCTTTTTTTTTAAGTTTTGTAAGTGTTCTACTTTTTCCAAATTTTACTCACTCTTTGTTTCAAAAGTTTTGATTTTTGTTCCATTGACTTGTTGGTTTCGCCTTGAACTTCCATTTACTTTACAAGTTTACAATCATTACATAGACGTCCAGAGTTGCAATTGTAAGTACATACTAAAGAAATTGGTTCCATTATCTTTAAAGATGAACACTTTGTAAAGGACACTGGCTAAATGGGCAAAATGGGGCCAAATGGCAATACGGTAGAGCTATTCACCACCACACATTTTTTATCCTCTCATCATTGTACGTGTTCTCTCACACACTTTGATTGTCTTTTTGCTTGCTCTCTCCTAGGATGATTAAATCCAGCAATGCCGTAGCAACTAGGAACTTGCACAAATACCATTATTTTGCAACTAATGAAAAAGGTAGATTAACATAGTCGCAAAAAAATAATTCTCTTTTTTGTAGTGAACAGGTGCTCACCTGTAAAATAAATTGTCATTTTTATAGTGAAATGTGCATCCCTTATTTTGGTTAGTTAACTATCATAGAACAAACACTACTTTTTATAACTGAGTGAATTGTCTTTTTAGTGGTCTGCATTAGATACATGTTAGCATCAAATATATGATGTACGCATGAACCAGAGATGGAGAAAACTCAGGATGAGCATAGACACGGAAGCATACGAGTCACTGAAGCAAATGAATATCCTCAGGCACCATCCATTCGCAAGCACGTGAGTGGAAGCAAGCAGCCAGCGTGGTGTCGGCCTCCAGGCAAGATGGCTGCCTGCACGGCTGTCGGAATTGAGGAGCAGGGGCAGTGTGCAGTTGTCGCCCTCGATGGGTCAAGGACCCCATGACACAGCACGATGGGGATGGCAGTGTGTTAGAAGGGAGAGAGGGATTGGTGGAATAGTTTGTTCGTTGTATTGCTTGAGCCTCATGGGCATATATATAGGAGTACAATCATCTACTTGGAGTACAAGACAAGCCAGAACAAATCCTAGTCTATCTCGTCTTTCCTAATAAACATTATACTCAACATCCCCCCGCAGTCACAACGGTAGCGATGTAGACGGTGAGACTGGAGAAGAATCCGAAGGTAAGCCGACGGACACCCCCCACAGTCGTAACGGTCGAAGCATCGCGGAAGTCGTGACTGGAATGGAAACCGACGAGGTTGCTCAAGCAGGCGGTAGCCCTTTGTGCCGTTTGTCGATGTTGTCGAGAGCGTGTGTGGTGGAGCCGTGGTCGAGGTAGCTGTGCGAAAAATGTCGTGGTCGATGTCGAGTTGGGGTGGCCGGTGTCGAGGAAGTCACCGTGGAGCCGCGGGCGCAAGGAGGCGCCGAGTTAGTCATGGGCGCAGTGGTGTCGAAGTAGTGGTGCGCGAGCAAGTAGATGATGTTGACGACGAGTCGCGCCGGGGTTGCCAACCCCGGGGACACATCGTAGACGAAGGCACGCACCGGTGTTGCCAGCACCGGGCATGCGTAGACGGACGAAGACGAATTTGACGAAGCGCCGCACCAGGCTCGCCAGGCCCAGGGACACGTCATGGACGAAGGCACGCGCCGGTGTTGCCAGCACCAGGCATGCGTAAATGAGGGACTTGCACGAGCTGTACGCCATGTCGGAGAAACTGGAGGGGCCAGCAGAGAAGAACTCGACGGTGATTGCGGCGTCCATCGGCGCAGGGCCGATCTCACCAACGGTGGTCGGAGTAGACGAAGTGGTCGGGGTAGATGACGGCGACGCTGACGACGGGCTGGTGCTTGGACGAAGACGAAGGGGGTGGACGGGCGGTGGCGGCGGCTACGGAGGTAGCGGCGGCGGCGGCCAAAGAAGAGCGGCGGCGGCAGCCTGATAGCGGCAGCGGCGGCTAGGTTAGGTGTGCAGCGACGGTGCTCGAAGTAGGCGAAGAACCCTGACAACATGACGAACACCGGCGCGGACGGTCGCGTTCCCGCGCCAAGGGAGACGGCGCGGCGCATACCACAGGAGGTCGACGCGCGGGGACGGCGGAGTGGACCACGGGCCGCGGCACTACGGCCCGAAGGGGCGACGCAGGAGGGGTAGGCGGGTCGGGGCGACGGCGGGAAGACCTCTGGGCGGCGGCGGGGACCGCGGGCCGCGATGTTGCGGCCCAAAGGGGCGACACAACGGCGGTTCGCGAGTCGGTGCAACCGCGGTGACGGCCTCGGGACGGCGGCGTGGACCGCGTGCCATGCTCGCTACGGCCCGACGGGGTGACGCAGCGGCGGCGCGAGTGTCGATGCAGCCACTGGACGGCCTAGAGCGGACGTTCTCGGGGCGGCGGGGGACCGCGGGCCGCGGCACTACGGCCCGAACGGGCGACGCAGCGGTGACGCGGGTCGGTGCAGCCGGGAGAAGAACCACAGGGCGGCGGCGCTGCGGCCCGACGGGGCGACGCAGCGGCAGCCCGATGCTCGATCGGTGGAGAGACGCGCTGAACTCGGGGACGATCTTCACGGGACCTGCGAAGGCGCGCATAACCGATGGGCCAGGTCGGTCACGCGGCGTAGATGAGGCGGATCGTGGCGGTGAGCGGGTGATCAAGCCGATCGCGCGCGAGGTCGGGGACGCCGCTCGATGAAGGCGTGGTGGCGGCGGAGTCCGAGATGAAGCCGGCGGCGGAGGGCGGCAGGGCGGCTATGATTGGCCGCCGCATGGCGCGAGGCTACCGGGTCGGGGTGATGCAGGAGTCCTGGTCGGAGCAGGCGGTGACGGCCGGCGTAGATCGACGGGCGGGCCGTCGGGCGAACGGCGGCGGTGAAGGGCCGCCGCATGACGCGAGGTCGCCGGGTCGGGGCGACCGGCGGGCCGACGCGCGGACGACGCGCGAGGCCGCCGAGTCGGGGCGACCGGCGGGCAGACGCGCGAGGCCGCCGGGTCGGTGAAGAAGCCGGCCAATCGCGCCGGTGTTGGAGTAGAGGCGCACGGGGTCGACGGCGGCGGTGGGCGACGCAAACCAGATCACATAGACCGGAAAACCAAAAAATAGACACCGATCAAAGCGACCGGCGAGAGAGAGAAAAACCCGGATCAAAGGATCGGGGAAAAGACTCTCTACGGTAGCCGGCCAACACGGCCGGCGGACGAACCCTAGGTACGGGCGGCGCGGCCCCCGGCGGCGGTCATGGAGGCCGACAGCCCCGGGGCGGTGCGCGGGTGCAGAAGCGGCGGCTGCTAGGGTTTAGGATCGACTTGCGATAGATACCATGTTAGAAGGGAGAGAGGAAGATTGGTGGAATTGTTTGTTCGTTGTATTGCTTGAGCCTCATGGGCATATATATAGGAGTATAATCATCTACTTGAAGTACAAGACAAGCCAGAACAAATCCTAGTCTATCTCGTCTTTCCTAATAAACATTATACTCAACACAGTGGAGTAGTCCGTGGCGGCGCGTGCGAGCAGTCCATGTTCTACACATGCTCTGTATCTTTTTTTAGAGAAAAGACTTAAGCCGCGCCCGAGGGAGGCCCGAACCTAGTCCGACTTTGAATTAACAAAGCCATCAACCGGCCAGGATTACAAGGGCAGTTACCATACAACAGGAAAAAGAAAACAGCGCAAGATACAAAGGTGCTGGAGCAGCTTACAACCAGACAACAAAGCAAGCAACACAAGAAAGTTGAAGAAGGAGTCGCCAACATCAGAGGGCAGCCTCAAAGCCCACTTCACTGGAACACGGTCGCCCTGCCATCCGTCTGCCTCCGAAGAGGGCCACTACCCTCTCGCCCTGGCTCGAAGGGCGCCGGACCGTCGGAAGGCAAAGCACTCACCATGAGCTTGGATGAACAACGACGACAGAGTAGGCACGGGAAGGAGATCGGAGCGCCACGGGCATAAGCATAGCCTTCCACAACCTCTTGGCACGCCACAGCCAGGCTGCACAAGCGCAAGCAGAAACGCGGCACCGAACGACGAAGACCGACGTAGAAGAACATATTGTCAGCAAAGACGAAGAAGAGCATGAACACCATCAGCTATCCCAATCCTAGCAGCCGAGTGCCAACCTCACACCTGCGTCCCCCAGACGACGCCTCCAAGAAGGGTAGCGACGAGCAACGACGCCGCCGTCCACCAAGGGGACAAGGTTTTCACCCAAAGCAGAGTGCAAGGGTAGGAGGTAGAAGGGGACCTCGACGAAGCCTCAAAGGAGGGAACCGGCACCACAGGCGTCGCCAACGTCGTGGCCTCCGTCGCAAGCCAAGGGTTTCCCCCGGTCGCCCTCCGCAACGCCCTATCCCAAGGCCGAAGAGGTCGACAGGACCGGAGCCGACCAAGAGAGCACAGACCCGAGAAGGGACAGCGGTCATCGACGCACCGGTGCACAAGGCCGCGGAGAGCCAAGCACACCACGGCGCACAGACACCACATCCTCGCCGCCCCCGCGGCCAAGGACACAGTACAGCACCCGCCAACGCCGCTCGCCGCAAAGCCAACGCCGTCCACCAAGTCCGGGGCCGCCGCCCCAGCATCCTCCCACCACGCACATCCCATCCAAGCTAGTCACCATGCCCACCACCGCCACCAGGAGCACTACCGCAGCCACCACCGAGCACCACGAAGAAAGAGGAGGCGCCTGCAACCGCCTCCCCACGCAGATCCGGCCAGAAAATTGGTCAACACCCACCGGGGCGCCAGATCCGGTGACACAGGGGCGGATGCGATGGCCTGAGCAGGAGCAGGGCCACAACCCTGTCCCGGCGCGAGGTGCCGGATCGAAAGGTCCGCCGCCACCGGGGCCCCCACCAACTCCAGATCTGGCGGGTGGAGCAGCATCAGGAGCCAAATCGCAGAGAAGATGGACCCAGGGCAACACCAGCGGCCACATCAGGCACCGCGGCGGGCCAGCAGCAGGGGAGGGCGTCGCCGCCGGGAAGGAGTCGGGGAAGGACCGGAAGCAGCGACCATGGGGGCGGGGGCGACGGGGAGGACCAGCTGATGGCGCGCGGGGAAGCCCCGCCGCCGCCTACCACCGCGCGGGCCAAGCCCGGCAGCAGTTGCCGGCGGCAGCGGGGGAGACAGGAAAGGAGGTAGGGGACCGAGGCGGCGTGCGAGTTTTGCCCCCGAGTCACCCGCTCGGGCGACGCGGGGGAAGGAGATGTGTCGCTGATTTCCTAGATCCTCTCACATGCTCTGTATCTCCCTTTGCTCTTGCTTATCCATCAAAATGAAGGCGTCAACTAGGAGAAAAAAATTAGCATTGGCAGAATAGCAATAGCATTAGCTAGAAAGGCTACCTCTTGCGTCTTCAGGCCGGCGGATCTTCACCCAACAACAACAAACTAGCACGAGATTGTGTGCACCCTACTAGCCGTATCCCTGGAAGCAACCTTCCTCGAGAAGGTCGAGGTGGCCTTTGTGAGAAGGTCAACCGGTAGACGAAGGTTCAGGAGTTGGGGAAAGCAGACGTGTTGGGGCGCCGTGGCGTCAGGCAGATGCAATGTGGAGTAGCTGCAGCGGGGAGATCTTTAGTACCAGTTCAATGTTAATCTTTAGTACCGGTTCGTGCCACGAACCGTTACTAAAGGTGCTGGCCGGGCACCAACATCTTTAGTACCGGTTCGTGGCACGAACCAGTAGTAAAGAGGTTGTGGCAGGGCTATTTTTAGTCTCAACTCTCTCCCCTAGCAAGATTTTAACCACCTTAAATATGTTACTTCTCAAAATATCACAAGCATTTGGTCTTCATTGAACTATATGTGTAGGATCTGTGGCTGCAATAGGAGTCTTCGCCGGTTCCTAAATCGGGGGTAGATTCCTATTGACAATTTAGATTCTATACAAAAAGATCATTGATGATCAATGTATTTTTTATGTACTTCTCTGTAGCAGTAGCGCATTTTGGCTGAAAGGCGGTACTGATCAATGTATTTTTTCTGTGTTCAGATGCACAATTTAAATATATTACTTCTCAAACTATCACAAGCATTTGGTCTTCATTGAACTCTATGTGTATTATTTGTGGACTCAATATGAGTCTTCACCGGTTTCTAAACTGTTGAGGACTCATATTGACAATTCAGATTGTACACAAAAAGATCATTGATAATCAATGTATTTTTTATGTATATTTTTACATGTTTACGCCATCACTCTCTCCACTCACTCGGTCTCCCCCTCAATCCCCCGCGACGTCATCAATTTCCAACACGTTCTGACATCATTTGCCGTTTTTCAGGAACCATTTTGTTTAGATCAGAGCTTCAAAACTGGACGCACTTCGTGTACAAACTGGACAATCTCTTTTGGAGTATCAGGGTTTCGGACGAGAACTCATCAGTTACACGGGCACTTCATTTTTTTAACTTATTTAAACTCCAGACTTTTTTTGAGCCGGCATTATGCAGCATTCGAAGCGACATCATCAATTTCCAACACGTTCTGACATCATTTGCTGTTTTTCAGTCACCGATTTGTTTAGAACAGAGCTAAATGACCGTGAAAATGAAAATCACTACAAAACAAACTCTGAAAATGTTGACGGTATCATCATTTCACCCGCATAGCATGTGCAAAAGAGTAGAGAGGGTCACAGCAAAAACTGGATGAACTTCGTGTAGAAACTGGACAATCTCTTTCGGAGTATCAGGGTTTCGGACGAAAACTCTTCTGTTACACGGGCACTTCATTTTTTTAACTTATTTGAACTCCAAACTTTTTTTGAGCCGGCCTTATGCAGCATTCGAAACGACGTCATCAATTTCCAACACGTTCTGACATCATTTGCTGTTTTTCAGTCATTTACCAATTTGTTTAGAGAGCTAAATGACTGTGAAACAGTAAATCACAACAAAACAAACTCTGAAAAAGCAGAAAAGAAAAAACTATATAAAAATTACTAAAAAATAAATAGAAGAAAATAAATAATGCAAAAAAAAACTATATAAAGCAAAAATATTCACAAAGAAACTAAATACAGCAAAAAAACTACTCAGAAATAAATAGAAGAAAAAATAAAGCAGAAAAGAAAAAACTATATAAAAAATTACTCAAAAATAAATAGAAGAAAATAAATAATGCAGAAAAGAAAAAAAATTATATAAAAAATTATTGGGGCGCTGCCCGGTGGGCCTGCCAAACCTAGGGTGTGCAAATTCAGGCCCACAAGGGCCTGCAGGCTCACAGGGCAGCGCGCCCTAGTTAGGCCCAGAAGCCTGCTATATAGAGGAGTTCAAAAGAGCAGCCGCAGTTGGGTTTATAAACCGGCGCGGCTGCCCTTCGCTCGGCGAGGTGGGACTAAAAAAAGTGCACTGCCGGTGGCAGCGCACGACCATTAGTACCGTTTGGTGGCTCCAACCGGTACTAATGTGTTGCCGTTTAGTACCGGTTAGAGCCACCAACCGGTACTAAAGGCCCTCGTTTCCTGCCGCTTGGGCTGGCCAAAATTGACTTTTATATCGGTTGGTGGCTCCAACCGGTACTAAAGGCCCCTCCTATATATATGGCACTTACAAAAAATCAGTTCCATTGACACTTCTTCTCCACTTCTCTCGCGCGACATCTATCGCCGACGCTGCCGCGCCGCCGCGCCGTCGCCCTCGCCGCCCTCGACCGTCGCCCCCGCCACACGTCGTCGCCG
>NC_041389.1:13342448-13363180 GCF_002162155.2 Triticum dicoccoides | reverse complement strand
CTATATGAGATTAGTTGAACTAGTTGAATTAATATAACTAGTTTATTTTTAGTAAGAAAATTTAGGTATATGAGATTATTTGAACTAGTTGAATTAATATAACTAGTTTATTTTTAGTAAATGCTTAGTTGAAATAGTTGAATTAATAGAACTAGTTTATTTTTAGTAAGAAAATTTAGGTATATGAGATTATTTGAACTAATTAAAATTTAGGTATATGAGATTTTAATAGAACTAGTTTATTTTAGTAAGAAAAATAATAGAACAAGTTTATTTTTAGTAAATGCTTAGTTGAATTAGTTGAATTAATAGAAGTAGTTGAATTAGTTGAATTAATTGAATTAGTAAGTGTTTAATGTTTCACCTATATGAACATAGGAAATGTCGTCTGACGACGAAAAAGATTTCATTATGTGCGAATACTGTGAAGACCAGTGCGGCCTGTGCGACAGAAATTTCCTTGTTGATGATAGGCGATTCAGCATCAAGCTAGATGAGACACTACTAGGAAAAGGCCTACTAATGGCACACCGGTTTTGCCTACTAATGGCGCATTACCAGTGCGCCATTAGTACCACGCCACTAGTATTATTTACTAATGGCGCACCATTAGTATGTAACACCATGCGCCATTAGTGTACCTCCCGGGGGCCATACGTAAGCATGTGCTTTGTCATACTAATGGCGCATTCTGTGTTGATGCGCCATTAGTATCCTTTGGTATACTAATGGCGCACCTGGTGGTGATGCGCCATTAGTATGAATATTTGTTTTTTTTTACTTTTCTGATTTTTGCACAGGTTACAAAATATATTATTGGACAGAATATAGACAGCAGCACACAGCAACATCAGATTCATCGAATACAATAGAAGATTAGTCTTCGAATACAATTCATCATATTAGTCTTCGAATTCAAAAGACCGAACAAAGATAAAACATTACAAGTCTCAAGACCGCGAGTATCGAGTTTGTCTTCACATTATAAATCGATATCGATCATCTAAACTACCATCACATAGAAGAGAGTTGTGGTCATCACGATGAGCATCATCGCGATAAAACTGGTCTTCATCCGGTTCCTACAACGCTCCCTCCTCTCTCCCGCTAGATAGCGGACGTATCTAGATTCGGCCTCCGCCCTAGTGGTGTACCCTTTGTAACTGTTACCGCTGAAACGGTGAACCTGTCTCCGACACTCCTCCCAGTCGTCATAGACTCCGGGAACCTTACCCTTGTACACGACATACGACGGCATCTCTATGCACAAGCCAAACAACAGACAATACATAAGCAATATGTAAGTATGCAACAAAAGGATCGGAAGAGAAAAGCAAGACATTAATAGCACAGTTCATGGTCCTACTAATAAACAGCATCGATTACATCTATGTTGAACGACTGTCCAAACAAAAGAGACATACGAATTCATTAAAGTTTAAATACAACATGAGCCAATCAATGTTTCAGAACTACACATCACTACTTTCGACTCGACTCATCGGACAGGAGCGTGGATGAAGCCGCCGTATGTCGTGATGGTCATGAAATCGCAGTTGTTGTCACCCTGCATTTGTAGCGTTCCATCTATCTCATTGTTGGACGGTTGATATCTGAGGAAGAACTGTCCCAAGGTATGAAGGACATCTTGATGGATGATGTCCGCAAACTCCGACTGGATGAGAAAGAATTCTTGTCTAAGGTCCGCGTCCTGGATTGCCGACAGGTTTGCGGCCCAATCTTTGAGATTATCTGGTAGCAGAAGGTAATGATGGTCCCTACGATTGCCCGCATGTGATGGAGGGCGTAGTAGGCATCCTTCTGACCGCCAGGCGGCTGCTTGACGCAGCAGAACTTCGTATTGTGTGAGAACATGTGCTTGCCGTACTTACAAACTGCCCCGGTGAAGGTGCCTCCAGATTTGGCGTAGCCGGGGAGAACATCATCAAGAACTTTCTTGACATTTGTGTAGTCTATCTTGGAGTTACGGTTCGGGTCGAAATACGTGGCCATGGAATATTTCGGGCTTAAGAGGATGAGTATGCAATGTGTGTCACTGCACAGAACACGGAATGTTAGGAAAAAAGAACGATCGAAATCTAAGAAATCATATGTTACGGGGCGGTTAAGGGATGACTTACTCGGGAAAGTAAGCCACAAGGAAGTTATCCTTATCTGGGTTTGCCAGAATGACGCCTTCGAGGTGTGAACTCGCAACTTGGCGGTCCCCAGCGCTGCTCAAGTGCTTGGCACGCATGTAGAAGGGGTCAACTATCACGATGTCCGGGGTCTTGTATCTAATGATCCGCATCTCCATACTCAGCGAGAACATCCGAACGAAGGTGTAGTGCAGCGGATGAAGGTTAAACATAGCAAAGAAGTCATCAAACCGCAGGACGATCGTACCCCCGATGTCGCCATCCACAAAGCCCTTGCCCTCTGGTACCTTGGCCACGAAAACCGGGTATGCCACATCATTCTCTCTGAGACGCCGCTTCTCCAAAGAAAGAACACTGTCGTGCAGACTCCGCATAGCACCGGTTGCAGCATTGAGAATATTTGGCGGTAGCATCGCCCTACCCGCCACATGCACCCTCCTCGAGATATCCGTAGGTGAAGGTGGCCTGTCCTGAGCACGGATCGAACTCGGTGTCGGCTGGCTCGCACCGGCGCCCTTGTTAGTCTTTCGTTTCCCTCCCTTCTTCTTGACCTCCTGTAATGGGACCGAATTCTGCTCACAGACCGCCTTCTTGAGCGTGTTGGGGATGATAATATTTCGCACCTCAGCTATTTGAGGCTCGGTGAAGGCGGGAGCTGGAGGCGTCTCCTGAGAACTGAACGCCAGACGACGCCTGTTGCAATTGGATTTCTCCGCCGTACCAGCTAGATTGCGGTCATCCTGGTTGGGTTCTTGAGAAAGAGGCCCGCAGAACTCGTCAGCGTACCCATGTTCGGCAAAGTACTTATCGACTTTGGTAAATGTGCAGTCGTCGTTGTTGTCGTCGTCCGGATCCTATGCCATAGGGCTGTTCGGATCCTGTACAATAGGGATGTCCATCATAGGGATGTCCGGCAGGTCCGATAGCGTTGTGGCGTTCGTGCCATGGCTTGGCGGCGGCACGACTGGCGGTCTTGTCTGTGGGGTGGTGTCCCCCGCCCCCAAACGAATCTGGCTCTTCGGCCAAAGCAGGGGCCAGTTTACGCAGGCGCTGAGGGTCATCTCGTCTTCTTCGTCGGCCCCAGCGGGTCAAATCGGAGGTAACAGCTCGTCGCAGCCTGGCAGCACCCGAACCACTTCAACCCTATACACTGTGGGTGGCATCGGATTACCGTGGAACATGGGGTTGCCCGGTTGAACGATTCTGCCCTTGGCGACATCGACCAACTCAGCGCCCACAAAGTGCAGAAGAATGCAAGGAACGTCGGTGGCGCCCTACGAAAACATGTACAGGGCGTCAGGGATGCCCAGTCAAAGGCAAGGAGATGAAGTCATCGGCCGAGAGGCTTAGTTACCGTGATGTCGTCGAGCTCGGCTAATGTCGAGGCACCGCCAACGACGAGCGTGTAACTGACGGAGGGGGCGCTTGCTGGCGAAGTGCCGGCCGGCGTACACCCGGGTGCATTAAGCTCCAATGCCCGTGCCGGCGCCGGACACACGAATACCGCCTCCGCCGTAGACACCAATGGCGCCTTCGCTGGAGACACCAATGGCGCCGCCACCGGAGACACCAATGGTGCCGCCGGAGACACCAATGGTGCTGCCTGCGCGCTGTGCAAGTTGCTGGCCGTGAAGCTGGGAACCGGGGGAGGCCCCTGTTGGCCGCCCGCAATCCACGTCGTCAGTCCATGAATCAACGTAGGCACCATGGCGTTAAGCTTTGTTCCCAGTTGTTGTTCCACTTGCTCTTGGACAAGCTCCGGAATCCGTGCCACTTGTGCCTTGAGTGCTTCAACCTCGCGCGTCTGGCTTTCCGAGCTGGTTTTTTTCTCCTTCCGCACACCAGCGGTATAGTATGACCCCCATTTTGTGGACAAGCCTTTGCCGGCCACACGACCAGCTGACGTCGGTTTTGTGAGCTTATCCTTGTTTTTCATTACGTTCAACGCCCTATTTAAAGGGGTGTCAAAAGGGGAGCTCTGAGATGACCCCGCGCTACTGCTTTCAGTGTCCTGCGAAAGGAACGTGAACCATTTAGAAATATTGGGGATTAATTAGAGTGCAACCATATGGAGCTAATTACGCGGGGGTGTATTCCTTACCAGAACAAGCTCAAGCGCCCTGGTCTTCGGATCCGTGGTAAGCTCCTTTGTTATCGGGTCCTCCTTGTACCGGGCCCTGACAAAGTTCCTGTTCTGCTTGTCACCGTTGTATTTCTCGAAGTGGGGCGGTAGGCCTTGCTCGGCACGCTCCGCGTCCTCCTTGTCCCATATAGGCTCCGCCACTCTGTAACCGTCGGGACCGAGTTTGTGTTCCCCTAAGTTCAACTCCCGCATTTCTTTCCCCCACTGACTTGATTCGGAGGTTGCGCTGCTCTCGCACTTGATCTTGAACTCCTTGTACTCATCTTCGCTCATCAAAGGATATTTCGCCTTGATCTTCTCATAACTATCACCTTTATCAATCATTCTCTTCACCGCGCTTCTCCAAGTAGACAGGGTCGTGCTCATCCTCGTGAGGGCGGCACTGTTCACTTTATTCCCTGAGAGGTGTGTGTTTTCAAATTCAGTGGGGAACTTGTATCGTTCGTGCAGCTTCGTGAAGAGGAGGTTGCGCAAATTCCCGTGGTCCTTATGCCTAAGGTTATCGGTGTTGATCGAGACGGTGCTCCGGAGAATGCACCCGAGCTGAAGCGAGTACCCCTTGACTATATTTTGGGCTCCGTTGGATGCCCGTCAAAGTCCACTTGAGTGAATTCCTCCTTGAGGGTGCAGAGCGCATTCGGGCACCGGTCCTTCCTTTGCTTCTTCGGTTGGATGCCATCTGTGTGTGCGCTGCCATCATCAGTGGTGGCATCCTCGGCAGCACCATCAGTGGTGTCATCCCCGATGCCACTAGGGGCTGTGTAGTCAGGATCGGTGTCTTCCGCGGCGTCCTCATAGCGGTGAGGTTGTTCCTCCATCTCCTGGGACAGCTCCCAGAATTGCTTGCCACCCGAACCGCCGGCCTCATCGTGGTTGGCCATGTTTCGCTCTAAATAGGAAAACAGTTTGGTCAAAAAGTTGGTTATTGTCAAGGAACAAGATCATGGTCTCATCATTTAGGGTTTGTCGACGCCGAGGCATCCTAAAAGCTAAGCTTTTATCATTTAGGTTTTGTCGACGCCGAGGCACCCTAAAAGCCTAAGCGTACATCATTTAGGTTCTCATCGACACCGAGGCGTCCCGGGCAGCCAAGTTAAGTTTTCATCATTTAGGGTTTATCGATGCCGAGGCACCCTAGGTTGGGCCTAATCACTTGGCACTAATCACTTGGCTCTATTGCCACCTATGTTGGGTTTATCATCTAGGGTTTATCGATGCTAAGGAGAATTCTAAGTTGGGCCTAATCACTTGGCTCTATTGCCACCTATGGTTTAATGCAGCAAGAATGGCGGGGCAGTTGATCCTACTTAACTAAGTACTAAGATACCCCGGCCCATGCATTAGTCGCAAGTACCCCATATGTCCTATTTTTAGCAAAGCCATGCTAAAATTCACGGAAAATTTCAGCATGACCTTTGCTGAAAATAGGACATATGGAGTACCGAATTTGCCGAAACGGAAGTTAATCGACATTCCGGCAAACTCAAGGGCCTCTCGGGGTACCTGCAAAATCATTATCCCCGCATAATGAAGTCCCCAATGGGTCATTTCAGAAGATCACAAGTAGCATCATCACAAGTACAACATCATCACAAGTACAACAGCAGCAACAGTGAATACAGGCATAACAGCAGCAGCAGCAGCTTTATTCTTCTTCTTCATAAAGACTAATTGTCTAATTGAGCAATACAGCGACAGTGTGAACAAATAAAAACACAAACTACACCTACATATTTGGGTACCTCTATGGTATTAACATGCCATTCTCTGCCTAGAGCTACTGTAGCACGATCTACTCTGCTTACTACTGAAGTTATAGCAGTATCATGCTTTCATAACCAACTAGTTACCATTAAGTTCAAATACTGTCCACAAAACCACAACAGAAGTAGCACAAAATCCTTCAAGTACCAGTGTTTAACTAAAACTTGGTGTGAATAAGATCCTCTGTCAGTACTTCATACCAATAATCAAAACCCCAAAACCTGACCCCAACTAGTTACCATAAGGTCAAATACTGTCCACAAAACCATAACAGAAGTAGCACAAAATTATTCAAGTATCATTGTTTAACTAAAACTTGGTGTAAATAAGGTAATAAAAGCAAATTATCCTAGCCAACATGGGTTTTCAGGAAATATTGAGACGCCGCACTTCTGATCGACTCCTGAGGTACATTCTCAACTAGCATAGTTTATTTACCTTCTATTCCTATGTGGTTCATTACTTGATTTCCTTTCAGCCTCAAAGTTTATGTTTGTCCTGGTCATATTATGCTTTTGGCAACCACTAGAAATGTAAAAGATTTTTTGTGAACTTGGGAAGAAAAGAACCAACTTTCATCAAAGAAATAAAAATAAGATCATGAGCAGAATAGTTGTTAGGGTACTATCATTTATAGGACCATTTAACATTGGCTATGCATTTCTTGGCTGCAACAATCACTGAGTATGAAATAGGTAGAATAGAATGCATTTTTCTCACTTGGGAAAGTAATCAGTTACAGCAACTTCAATATTTTGTGTCTCTGAATATTTGCATAAATTCCTACCATCATCCATGAGCAGCACCACATAGAAGTTCACAGAGCAGAACATGAGGCAGTTAGCTACTGACAGAGCTTTTTGGCCAACACTCATAACACTGATCAACACTTCTCTAACTCAGACTACTTTACACTGATCAACTATTCTAATGGAGGAGAGGAGGAACAGCTGAGGTGGCTACTCACATCTACTTCTGGTGGGTGTTGAGGTAGGACTTCTCGCAGTACTCAGAGGCGGAGTAGAGTTGCGGCCGCAGGTTCTTGAGCTCCTGCATCAAGCATGGCCACAACGCTCAGTTTATCTACCATAGACAGTTTAGCAGAAACAAAAGCAACACACACATGTCTATGAAGTATCTGAATTTTGCAACTTTATTGTGTCTGAAATAGCTTTACTCGATGGTGTACATGCAGATCTCAGTTTCAAACTGGAATAATTACAAGCTGGTCTAAAACAATGCACTTGTTTGTGTGGACTAATTTTGAAGCAGTTTGTAGAGTACTATCAAAATTCAGAATGGTGACTGAATTTAACTGACAAACACATATGACTGTGCCATTCTAAGATTAAAAGGAAGACACGAAGAACTTACTTAGATAAAGCAGTGTCAGCTTTCCTAAGACAAGTATCAGCAAAGCATACACAAAAAGTATCCAAAGCAATAAGCACCAAAACATTACTACACACAAAATATCCAGTCTACTCACTGAAACCTTTGAATCTCAAACTGTCCCAACTTGACAAGTCAAGGGAAACTCAGCATTCACAAATTAGTTCAATTAAAGGCATTAATGCCGGTGAACCTATGTACTGGTTCAAGGACCAAAGAACACACATGGTGTGGTGCCGTTGGTCGTAATGAACACCACCTACAATGTCAGAGCCTAATCTCCCCAACCACATTGGTTGCAAAGGGCCAAGGCACCACCAAAAACCACCCAGAACGCTAAACGAGCTCAGATTACCCACCTGTTCATTCCAAGACCGACAAAGAAATCCCCAAATTCGCTAAAAGAGGCACTGACCCGAGGATCGGGAACTAAATTACCTCGCTGAAATCACTTCGAGACCACCCAAGAAGAAACGGAGAACTAATAAGAACCTAACGCGCATTCCCCAACTAATAAAACCGATCAAGAAGCAGCAGCAGTGGCACGACGGGGCGGCGGCGGCGAGCTCCTACTCCTAACCCTAGGTCGCCGCCCCGTGGGGGCATGGGGATGAGAGAGGGAGAGAGGGAGGGAGGGACAGAGACTAACCATCGTCGATGAGCAGCAGCCACGTGGGGAGGCTTGCGCCGCCATCGAGGAGCGCGTCCGACGAGGCTAGCCGTCGTCCGTCCGTCCGTCGAGGAGCCCGTCCGTCGAGGAGCGCGGGGAGGCTCGCGCCGCCGTCCATCCGAGGAGGTCGCGGGCTCGAGGGAGAGGAAGGGGAGAGGGAGGCGGCAGGGGCGCGTGGGCGGCTGCGGCGCAGTGGGTCGGGGCAGCAGCGGCGGCGGCGCGGTGGAGGGAGGGACGAGGGAAGGAGCGGCGCGGTGGATCGAGGGAGAGGGAACTGGCGAGGGGGAGAGGGAAGGGCGGATCGGGCAAAGGGGTATCCAGCTAGACACTATGGCAATGGCGCACCACCCTCTGGTGCGCCATTAGTAGTTTTTTTTCTTATACCAATGGCGCACCCACCTCTGGTGCGCCATTAGTAACTTTTTTTTCTGATAGCAATGGCGCACCCACCTAGGGTGCGCCATTAGTAACTTTTTTTTCATTATTTCTTGTTGCATCTAATAATTTGTTTTTTATCAAATTTATTATTTTCATGAGGACTAGAACAGAAGATATCATCAAATATCATCAAATTTTTTTGAAAATATCATCAGTTTTTGTTAATTGAAAATATCATCAAATTATTTGAAAATATCATCAAAAAGTGGGGGAGGGTGCGGGGTGTCGGCGGCGGCGGCGGAGCGGGGGAGGGTGCGGGGGGTTCTCGGCGGCGGTGGAGTGGGTGAGGGTGCGGGGGGTGCTCGGCTACGAGGGAGATCTGGCGAGGGGGATCAGATAGCTATCGAGAGGGAGGGGGGTCGAGATCGAGTGTCCTCATGAATATTCAATATTTTTTCATATTGAATATGAAAAAATACCATCAAATTAGAAAAAATATTCATGAATTCAAAAAGTGCCTATGAAATTTAAAAATATTCATGATATCAAAAAGTGCCCGAGAAATGAAGACTACAATTTAAATACAATCGATCTTAGCTAGCTATCTGTTCACAATCTTCTTGCCCTTCTTTTTCGCAAATGGAGTTCTTCTGTGG
This sequence comes from Triticum dicoccoides, assembly GCF_002162155.2. Classification (NCBI taxonomy): domain Eukaryota; kingdom Viridiplantae; phylum Streptophyta; class Magnoliopsida; order Poales; family Poaceae; genus Triticum; species Triticum dicoccoides. The sequence goes on along the minus strand of NC_041389.1, from coordinate 13,354,018 downwards.
AACGGACGTCCTTTAGGTAGGGTGGTCCTGCTTCTTCTTGTGGTGTGTGCTGCTACTTCATCGTCGTCGTCATGTTCGATCTTCAGGTCGCCGTACTTGTCGAAGTCTTGCTCATTGGCCACTCCATCCATTCCGATGATCTTCCTTTTGTGTCTCCTCACGACAACACGACTGGGCTTTGGCGGGTCGGTAATGAAGAAGCATTGGTCCACTTGGGAAGCCAGTACCCATGGCTCATTTTTCGCGGTGACGTTTGCGCCCGCGGTCTTGGATTTGGCTTCGGGTATAACCATGGTGGTGAAATACCGGTCTTCTTTTAGGACGCTCTTGGCCCATCTGACATGGAACATCGGGACCTTCTCTCTAGCGTAGCTCAGCTCCCAGATCTCCTCGATCCTTCCGTAGTATCTGTCCTTGTCATTGTCGGTGTAGTATTCCAACGTTACCCCGGAGTTCTGATAACCATCGCTCTTCATGTCCTTGTTCATGGTGTAGATTGTGTAGCCGTTGATATCGTTTGCCTCATAGGTCATCAGGTTGTGCTCGGCGCCCTATGACAAGGCAAATATGAGTTGTTCTTCCACGGAAGAATCCTCATGTAAAGGGTACGACAGAAGCTTCTGCTTGAACCAACGCGTGAAACATGAGTTGTGCTCTTTGATTATATCTCCGTCCGTCCTCTGTTGGCCTCGGTCATTGTACGTCTTCTCAATAAAGGTTTTGTGCTCTACCACCCAAGGATCGACCACGTCGATGTGTTGTAGCGCGACTAGGTTTGCTCTTTCAAAGTCGGTGAGTCGACCCTCGAAGTCGACATGCATTTCGCGGCGAACCTCACGGTGACCCCATCCAGCGAGCCTGCCGAGGTGCCTGTTGACGGGCAGACCAACAGGGTTCTCGATGCCTAGATAATTCGTGCAGTAGGAGATGCACTCTTCGGTCAGAAAGCCCCTGGCTATACTTCCCTCTGGACGTGACATGTTGCGAACGTATCCTTTGATGACACCATTCATCCTTTCGAACGGCATCATGCTGTGCAGTAACATCGGTCCGAGTTGGATGATATCCTCCACGATATGGACCAGCAGATGCACCATAACGTCGAAGAATGCGGGCGGGAAGTACATCTCAAGCTTGCATAGTATCACCACAATCTCTTCCTGTAGCCTTCTGAGTTGCCTCACGCCAATCGACTTCTGAGAGATGACGTCGAAAAAGTTGCATAGGCCAAATAGCGTTTCACGGACGTGCACGTCCATGATCCCACGGATTGCAACTGGAAGTATCTGCGTCATCAGCATGTGACAGTCGTGAGACTTCATCCCGTTGAACTTCTGCTTCGCTGGGTCTAGGTATCTGCTTATCTTCGCCGCGTAACCGTAAGGAAGTTTTACTCCTAGGAGGTAGGTGAAAAACTGCTCGATCTCCTCCTGACTTAGAGTGAAGCACGCGGGAAGGTAGTCATTTCCGGTCTTCTTGGCCTTTTTGCCTTTGCGACGACTTTCTGTGTCTTGCTTCGCCTCATCATCATCATCATCATCATTAGCGTGAAGCTCCTGCCTGATGCCCATTGATTTCAAGTTTGCCCTTGCTTTCGGCCCATCTTTGGTCCTCTCTGGCATGTTGAGCAGGGTACCAAGCACACTCTCGCACATGTTCTTCGTGATATGCATGACATCAAGGCCGTGAGGCACACGGTGGATCTTCCCGTACGGCAAGTCCCAGAAAACAGACCTCGTTTTCCATACCTTCAGCAGCGGCTCTAGCGCCTTTCGCTTCTTTCCCGGCTCTGGCGCCTTTTTCTTCTTTTCCGGCAGTGGGCAGTCTTTCCAATTTTTCAACAGCTCGTCTATTTCCTCGCCGCTCCTCGTACACGGGCGTTTTTGTGGTTCGGTTTCACCATCGAACAGATCCTTGCGTTTCCTCCATGGGTCATTGTCACGAAGCCAAATTCGATGTCCCGTGAACACGATTTTCGAAGACCCGGGATCTCTATCTAGCTGGCGATACGTTGTGTCATCCATGCACCTTACGCATCCAGAAAATCCATGGACTACCTGCCCCGCGAGATATCCGTAACCAAGATAGTCGTGCACCGTCGTGAGCAGTGCGGCTCTCATAGGGAAATATTCTTTCTCTGCAGCGTCCCACGTATTGGCTGGCGTTTTTCACAGCGTGTCTAGCTCCTCCTTCAGCAGCCCCAGATACATATTGATGTCGTTCCCTGGTTGTTTCGGCCCTTCAATTAGCATACTCATGTGAATGTACTTCCTCTTCATGCACAACCGGGGGGAAGGTTGTACATCCACACAAACACAGGCCAGGTGCTATGTGTGCTTCTCTAGCTGCCAAACGGATTGACTCCATCGGTGCTCACGCCCAGCACGATGTTCCTTGGATCCTTCCCAAATTCTGGGTATTCGAAGTTCAACGCTTGCCACTGGCTCGCATCCTTAGGGTGACTCAGCATCTTGTCTTTTTTATTTATCTCCGAATCATTTCCGTCATCTTCCCGCTTCTTCTCCTCCCTATCCGCGTGCCAACACAGGAGCTTTGCTACCTTAGGGTCCAAGAAATACCGCTGCAGACGAGGAGTGATCGGAAAGTACCACACCGATTTTCGAGGAGCTTTCTTCCTCTTCTTGTATCGAGTGACGCCGCACACCGGACATATGGTAGACTATGCGTGCTCGTCCTGATAAATGATGCAATTGTTCATGCACACATGGTATTTCACGTGCGGTAAATCCAGAGGACACACGATTTTCTTTGCCTCCTCGAAACTGGTCGGGCACTTGTTCCCCTTGGGAAGACGTTCGTGCCAGAATGACATGTTCTCGTCGAAGCATGCGTCGGTCATTTTGTGTTTTACCTTCATCTCCAGAGCCATGAGCGTTACTTTCAGGCGGGTATCCTCGGGCCTACATCCTTCATACAATGGAGTAACCGCGTCTATCTCCAGTTGATCCAGCTTGGCTTTCTCTCGGGCGGCAGCTCTTGCGTTATCCGTCTGCTTGAGAAGCAGCTCTTGAATATGAGGGTCCTACACCCAGCCTCCATCGTCGTCTGCTCCGGCATCTTCATCTTCATGATCATGCCCTTCGTCTTGATCTTCCTCATCATCATGTACGACATCTTCTACATGATGACTGTGTACAGCATCACCATCGTGATCATGTCCTGGAGATTCTTCGTCTTCTCGCCCGCCCTCGCCGCGGTGGTACTTGTCTTGTTGCCCTTCCTCATTTCTTGCCCGGCCCCCATGGACGACTTCATAGTCATCTTCATCACCTTGCCACCATAGCCATCCACGAAACCACGCAAGAGCAGGTGGTCCCGCACCTGCCCGGAATCCGGATCCGCAATAAGGCTCTTCAGCTTGCATCTTCGACACGGACATCTTATCTCCGTCTCGTTCTTTTGAAGCATCTCGGCCTTCGCGGAGCTCAAAAACCTATTCACGATGCCTTCGGTCATCGTGCGGACCATGGTCGCCTGCGGGGTAGAGCAAAACGATATTTTAGAACCAAGAAAATTTTTGGCATGACCTTCCCTAAAAATAGGACCAAAAAGAATGCATAGTGCCAAAATTCTCGCCGAAACGGAAATGAATCAACATTCTAGCAAAATATTGGCAACTATCGCATTTCAAATACTAGTACCTGCAAACACAAACATATATGCAACACCACAAACACATGCAACACCACAAACATACATAGATCTAGCTAGGCCACAAAAAGTGCATGTGCACGTTGTTGGAGCGAGCTAGGGAGAAAAAAAGTAGATCTACATCATGAAGATAGCTTTCCCCTTACTTACCTATCAAAAAAGGTAATTTCACCACTTAATTTTGATGAATCTATGGTGGAAATGAGGTGAGGAGGAGGAGGCAGCCGAAAGCTTGGAGAAGGAGGTGGAGGGAATGAAGTGGGGAAAGTGAGTGGGTAGGTGTGGCTGTCCAAAATATCTTGTTGGGGTCTCAGGTTACTAATGGCGCACCACCTGCAAATGCGCCATTAGTAACCCTGGTTACTAATGGCGCACCTGCAGGTAGTGCGCCATTAGTAGTTTTGCATAAATGTAAAAAATTATATATATATATATATATATATATATATATATATATATATATATACTAATGGCGCACTGTGACACGGTGCGCCATTAGTAGTATAAACTAGTAATGGCGCACTGTGACATGGTGCGACATTAATAGTTTTGCAAAAAAAGAATAAAAAAAAATTCAATACTGGCGCACTCCTTGTCTGGTGCGCCATTACTAGTTAGAACTAGTAATGCGCACTTCGGTAGGATGCGCCATTAGTATGTATGTAAAAATGAAAAAAATTATCACTAGTGGCGCACCTTTTGTCTGGTGCGCCATTAGTGTCTTCCACACTAATGGCGCATCACCAACTGGTGCGCCATTAGTATATAGTAGTGGCGCACTACTTCTCTGGTGCGCCATTAGTGTCAATCCTATCTATAGCCCTTTTCCTAGTAGTGAGACCTTCGAATTTAATACAGTAAGTCACAACGACAAGTCTGTTTTTATAATTAAGCATGATATGCTTCATTTGCCTGACTTATAATTTTTAATTTTCACTATTCTACTAGCGCATCCCCTGCCATGCAAGAATTTTTGTCTTGGATGAGATAGCTTTCAATGCTATGGAAACTATGGAGGTAAAGAGAGTTTACCTGAAAATTGAGCATGGTTATACTTTCAACGTCAAAGTATACAATGCAAACACGTACACCTATTTTGAATGCAAAACTTGGCAAGCACTATGCAAGGCTTATGCATTTGAGCCTGATATGGTTATCACCTTTGATATTCGTCCGGAAGATGATATTGAAGGTAATATAGACATATGGGTCGATATGCAGACGTCTCCAGTTCTACCATTATGTGAGTTCTTCTCAACTATATTTTTGTCTTTTATATTGCTTATTCAAAAATAATTGACAACTAATTTCTATTCACAGCTTATTTCCATTTAAGCAAACATGTCCGGCGCTTGGTAGACATGACCTACTACTGTCCCGGAGCTGAACTAAACTGCGAGGAGATAAGTCATTATGTTTCATGGCTTGAGGATCTTCATACTGTCAAGACAAATTTTCTTCCTGCACTTAGAAATGTTAGTACTCAAAATGTGCGACCAATCGTGATCGTATTGAACTACAGTTACATCTATTTAGGAATGATGGTAAGATTTTTACTATTTGTCCTCAGTGCATCTTTTGCATACATAATTTTTTTGCTAAACTTTCATTGCCAAGTATATTAATTAAGTACTATACAATATTCTTCAACAGAGACTCCTCATGACAGTTGTGCCTCAGGGGATCGAGACTAAAGGTCGCATGTCAATTGTTAGCTTACGGCCAAGATATCCTACATTGCACATGAGTGCATTCAGGATTTCTAGAAGCGATGAATGCTTAATAGTGAAAGATTGAAGGAAAATTTTTAACGATCGCAGAGAAGTACTACGGGGCAGCAATAAGAAACGTAGCCCATGATTAGGAGACAGGTTCTTCTGCATGCTCCAGTATGATGAATCAGGAGAGCGATACATGTTCTATGATATTTTACCTGAGAGAGAGCAGCAGGAGTGATTTAGCTAGTTCATGCTCTTAGTACTTGTCCTTTCATGTCCGTGTTCTTTGTTCTGAACTTAATCTCAAAGAGTGATTTGCTTTTGTGGTGTTATATATGAACGCTTATAATATCATGACAATCATGTTGAACTCGATGATATTTTTGCTTCTGGTACAAGTGAATGTTTCTTCTTTAAGCTAGTGTTGGTGGTGATTAGATAGCGGTAATGACTATGATGATTAAATAGTGATAATGACGACTACGATGATTTTTAGCTAGCTAGCTAGAGTATATATACTCATGTTGATGATATGATGCAAGAGTTTTTATATTAATATGATGATGATGATGATGAGTTATTATATCATTTAATGAAAGAAACCGCAGATTAGTTTCAGCTGGATGGATCCTACCTAAGTGATCAAGTATATGCCATATCCATATATATTATACTTGATCACCTAATTAGGTGATCAAGTATAATTAGGTGATCAAGTATAATATGGAAATGGCATATACTTGATCACTTAGCTAGTAGCTAGATCCAATGCATCCAGTCGAAACTAATCCGCGGTACTTTCACCTAATAATTTCACAACTCATTATAATGTAAAACAATCACTAAATTAATTTGAAAACACAAAATTAAAGGAAAAATTAAAAAAAACACCCAAACTTTTAGTACCGATTGTTGTTACCAACCGGTACTAATGCCCTACACGCATTCGGGCCTGGCTCGTGCCACGTGGTGGCACTTTAGCGCCTTTAGTCCCCACTCTTTAGTGCCGGTTGGCGAACTGGCACCAAAGGCCGTTACGAACCGGCACTAAAGGCCGGTTCTGCACTAGTGAGGTCACGAGACCAAGGCGTCTGACCCTGTCGATGACGTCGAGCCCCTGGACGGCGGCTTCGCCGGAGACCTAGGCCTGCATCCCGGTCCTGGAGGCGACGGCTCGTGATTGAGAGGACGGCGGCAGCGTTGCGGGAGGAGGCCGACGTCACGGGACGCGGCCAACGGTAGCATGGGAGGAGGCCGGTGGGAGGAGGCTAGCGGCGGCGGCACGGGAGGAAGCTGGTGCGAGGTTGAGGCGGACCACGACGGCGAATATGGTAGCTCGGGAAGATGCGACGCATGGGGGTTGGGGGAGGCCCCGTCGACGGCAGGGGCTTGGGGTGGGGCTGCGGCCGACGGCGGTGGGTGGAGGCCTGGCGCCGGTGGCTTGGGGTGGGTGGCGCACCGGATCGGGGTGGTGGGGAATCGGGATGGTGGCAGGACGAGATTAGTGGGGATTAAACCTTTTTTTTCTATTTGTGGCTTTTCTTTTTTCTTCGCTGCTAGTTCGGGAGTTTCGGAACGTATCGGTGGCGCTCTTATAGGGCCGACGGTGATCAGAATAACTATTCTGATCCCAGGATCAGAATAGTGCTACTATATATATTATTCTGGGCTATTTTGTTTCATGAAACAGAATATTCTGTTACCCTACTCGAACTGACGGTTTCAGGCCGTTGTATTGATGTTTTCGAAGCGGTTGAACTGATGCTTTCAGTTCTGTTTAACAAATCGTCTTCTTTAGTTCAAATTTTTTTTTTTGCAATTTTTTTGTCGAAACGGGGCTTGTAATATATTGTTGGAAAGCTCTTAATAACCAAATTTCAAGTATATTGAACGTTTTTGCAAAAACATTATGGTTTAAGAGCAGTTTTGAAAAAACCGTTTTTTTTTCAAAACCAAAAACGCGAATCATATTTTGGACTCAATTTTCAAAGGTTTTGTCGGAATTGAGCAAATAAGATGGCGTTGGAAAGCTTGTGAAAATCCGCATCTTCTATATATCTATTGTTTTTCTAATTCTATACGATCTAAAAGTAATTTGGAAAACGGTGAAATTCTAGGCGAAACGTATTTTTGCGATTTTTTGCAAACGGTTTGTCAGATTGACGCAAATGATACGGCGTTGGAAAGATATGGAAAATGCGCGAAATGTTTTGCTAATTCCTTACGGTTTAAAAACGAATTCGAATACGGTCAAATTTGATTTCGAAAGCGTTTTTTCTAGAGTTTGATAAAATGAGGTAAATAATATAGCGTTGGAAAGATATCAAAAATACAAAACTTAGTCATGTTGAACGTTTTCTCAAATACGCAACCGTTGAAGAGTAATTTGGATTATGGTGAGACCCATCGTGTTGTTTTTCCGTCAGAAAAAATAGAGTACTTGTACTGATGTATGTCTATGTTTGTACTGAGGTATTTTTTACAGAGTAGTTTTGAATTGTTCTCAAAAAAGAGTACTTTGAACGGATGTCTTTATGATTTTGTACTTGCACCCATCTTTTAAGAGTAATTTTGAATACGGTGAGACTCATCGTATTGTTTTTCTGTCCGAAAAACAAAATACTCGTACTGATCTATGTGTGTGTTTGTACTGATGTATTTTTTAGAGTATTTTGAATGGTTCCGAGAAAAGAGTACTTGCACTGATGTTCGTATGGGTTTGTACCGAGCATGTTTTCACATACTAGACTTCACTCTGTTTTTTCTGTATGATTTTCCTCGTAACTTTTCAACGGTTCACGGTATCATCGTCCCCGAACTTGCGTGGTTTATATCGTTGAACTGAATGACAATTTTTTTAAAGAAAATGTTTTATGTGTGTTTTTTAACTAACATTTTTTCAACGATGTTCCGGACTTCTCTCGTTTTACGACTTGAACTTTTACCATTTGAATTTCCGTGGGGTTTCTTTTTTTTTTGAGTTTTTTCCCAAACTTAACTAGGACGTCATGAACTTACAAATTTCTAATTGCAAACGTGTTGTGTTTTTACAATTCCAAAGCTAGCAAAAAAATTCTAAGTTACTGACTCATTTCAGGATATCAGAGATAAAAATTGCCATCACCAAAATCAAGCATTAATCCGATCAAAGAGATGAAATACATTGGCTTAACTTCCAAGGAATACATGTTCTATTGCCGACATAAAGACATGTAGAAGAATATTTATTAGCAAAATGAACTATAGAAAGTCGGGATTAGTAGCAAAATGAACTACCAGTACTGTAGATATTAGCAAATTTGAACTTCTAGTAATTCATTCCATCGGCGACACGAGTTTTCGAAGTCTTTCTCTACACAAACTTTGAACATCAACAACATTCGCACCACGACACATCAAAGCAGTAACTGTACCAATTTTTTTTTGTACATATATGTAGTCGAACAGATGTAATTTATTTGTAGTTGAACCAATTGAAGACCTGGCAACACAACAACATTTTCATTCAAACTTGGCCACCTAAATCCAGCAGCAATTGAGCCAACCGGGAAGGAGCCACCATTGAAGTACTTGGGGGCTGAAGAAACAGAATCATCTGGATTCCATGTGTAAATCATGGGAGCTCCTAGGCATTTGATGAAACACAACCAACGCCTAGTATTGTCAGCACCACATCTGCAGCTGCAGGAACGCCACCAACTAAACGGGCTCTGGTGGTGCTATTGAACGGCCTAGGTGGCCACGTTTGAACGAAACCTGCAAGATGAACCCAAGGGGAGCTCCTTCACCTACAAGATGAACAGAAAATGCACATTAAGGTGACCTGAAGAACCACCAGATGTTGAATTGAATATACACAAGATAAGGGGATGAACATCCAGGGGGAGGTGGGGAATAGCTAGCACCTCCCGAGCTGCAGCGTAGAATGGCTTAGCGCTATGTTGTAGAACGGCTTAGCGCATGTGCACAGTACCATCAACGTTGAACTTATTGAGTCCGGATTTTTGAACCTTCGCAATAGTAATACATGTACTGGGCGGTACATGCTTCTGTTGTTGAGCAGCTGACCTACAGAAACAAAAACACTCCTGGGTGGACACACAAAATCATGATAAAAATAGTGGTAGCAAGAAGCAATCAGAAGTGAATATGCAATAGTACTATAATGTTATATAAGTCAAAATTGAAGTTCAGATAACTATGGCACACACATCATACAATAATTTTGAACTTACATAATCCTGAAATAGGAACTTCATTTTTAAAAAATTAGCAATTCTGAATGCACTAGCAATGTAATTGAATTTTTTTAGACCATAGTAATTGAACTTCAAGCACATTTATTTATAAAACATTTGTTTTTTCCATTTTGCACAATAATTATGTCCTTGTCAGTACGACTCATCAGAATTGTAGACGGCATCCTTGTCAGTACGAGTCATCAGTACTAGTGCTCTTTTTCCAAAAAAAAGTGTTAGAATTGAAAATTTTCCTATATGGATGTTACTTCTAATGTAAACCTTTCTTACCATTGAAATTAATGTAACAATAAGCAATGAGAGATGCCTTCACAGGTGAACATACAGTTGCGAGATCACGAGTAACATGAAGTAAATTTTTCACTAAAATTTTGTGAACAAAATACATTAAGAAACTTAGTGCAGAAACAAAAATTTAAGATAATTGTGCCGGCCACGCGACCAGAGATGTCGCGTTCGCCTGGAAATTAAGCTAATGGCCCACCGTTGCGCTCATTATTAGTTCAGGGTTAATTTGCACGAGGCTTTTGGCCTCGACAGAGAATTATTTTTGGGCAGTGACTTGACCTTGGACTGGGCGATGACGAGCTGGACTTGTTACACTAGTAGCACTTGCTTCGTGGTAACAAACCACCATCTTTTTTTCTCCATTGGTAATCTTTTGATGACCATTTGTCCCTCAATCAAAGAAGAGCAGTTGTTTTGCCCTCCCAGTACACAGGAAATAGAAAAGGGAGCGACTTTTGTTGAGTACTTAGTACATACTCAACGATTCACATCATGCAGAGTTAAGCAACTACAGAAAAAGAAAGTGCAGATTAATCAAAAGCGTGACAGAAGTTGAAGCAGAATTTCGACAAACAACAAATTGAACCACTACGATGTTGTGAACCTCCAGAAAATTAGCATATGAACAGAGGAACAAAATCTCACAGGACAAAATGAGCTATCTAAAGCATCATTGTGCGGAATGATACATGTCTACTACCATGTGGGAGAACAAGCCGAACTGTCCAAAATTAAATCAAACACCCTCGAATTAAATCAAACACCATGTGGAATGATACATGTCTACTACCATGTGTTGAACTTACAACTTTTTCAATCATGAACCTTTAGTGCTACCAATTTTTCTTCTGCACTTACACCCTCTCCGAAGTCTGAACTGATGCAATTATGTTTGAATAAGTTTTGCTTTCCCCCTCCTGATATAACTTAATTGGTTTTTCTAAATAAGTTAACAATAAACATGATCACAAGAACCTCATTTTCAGTTAAATAGATACATGTTCAGACACCTAAAAAAATCTAAGAAAATAGAAATTAAACACCCTCGAATTCCATGACTAATAGCACTACTAAAATCACCAAGGGTGCTGCAGATTCGCAAGCTCACCTAAGATCAATGGAAGCAGCATCAGTACTTGCGCTACATTCCTCAGTACCAAGTCCTCCTCTATCGATGCACAAACCAATAGAAGTGGCCACAAAATCAGCTCACCTGCTTCACCAGAAGTAAGAAATAAACAGAAATTCAACTGCTCGAGGACGAACTTGCGCTGCCATGGGCGAGCGGGCAGGGCACCGAGACCAGCAATGGTACCACCCAACGACTGCCTGGCTCGTCGTCGTTGAACTGAGGCACGCGCGCCTGTCGAACTGCTAGAGGGGGTGCAGACGGTGCTACCCAACGGCGAGCAGGACCTCCCCACAAATGTTGTTGAGGGCCAAAGGCGGAGGAGGGCCAGCCCGGTGAGTCTTGCCGCCCAACCACGCCGGCCGGATCCGCGCCGTCAGAACCGCGGGAGGAACAGGTAGGGTGGCTACCGGGGGGATGGCGGTTGGGGGCGGGAGCCGGGGAGGATGGGGGCTGGCTGGTCGGGGAGGAGGGTACCGTGGCGGTGCAGGAAGGAGGGGGCGC
>NC_041389.1:13340105-13342335 GCF_002162155.2 Triticum dicoccoides | reverse complement strand
CGGCGCGGGGAGGAGGGGGCGCGGCGGCGCGGAGAGGAAGGGGGCACGGCGGCGCGGAGAGGAGGGGGGCACGGCGGCGCGGAGAGGAGGGGGCCTGCGGCCGGGAGGGGAGGAGCTACCGCGGCGGCGAGTGTAGGAGGGGGGCCATGGCAGCGCGGCGGCGAGTCGGCCGGGAGGTGGGAGTGCGGTTAGTGGAGAGGTGGGGCGAATCAGTCGGGAGCTCTTTTTTTCAGTGGTCAGAGAGGAGTGGGAATGATGAATACTATTCTGGTCAGAGCGGAGTGGGAATGATGAATACTATTCTGTTACTAGTAACAAAATAGTCCAATCCTAATGTGTGGACTAGTAGCAGGTATGGTGCATTATTTGAACCATCTTCGTAAGTGCTTTTAAACGACTCAATATCTGCAAGGACATGAGATACCTCTTTTCCTGCCAAGTAAGCGTACCGCAAGCAGTGTAATAGGTGTCGTCTACTATGTTTCATATGTTTCTTCGTGATAGAAAATAAGTAGTCAAATTTAAATAAATAAGATACGTTATGGGTGAATAGAAACTATTTTGGAGTGCAATCTAAAGGTTATATAACAAGTTGGATTACGAACTTACTCAAAGAAAGAACTGGAATGACGTCTAAATCCACCCATATCTCTTCATCATTTTGAGAATAGGTGCCGATATCAAATGTTATTATCATACCAGGCTCAAATCCGTAAGCTTTGACCAATCTTCTCCAATTAGGACAACCAAATATGTGTGATCTATCTCACTGTAGATCGTGGATTTGAAATTAAAACTATCTTCCGTCTTGAGGTAAGTAGTCATCTTAGTCACCTCTTCCGACGAAAACTTGTCTAGGACAAAAAGTCTTGCATATCAAGGGAGACAATAGTCAAAATATAAAAACATAGAAATTACACTTTGAAGCAAAAAACTTATATAATACATGGCTAAAAAGGAAATATGTGCCAATAAATATTAAAACTGATTACCTTATAATATTGGTAGTCACATTGAAGCGTGAGGGACAAGCATTTATTGTTGTCATGGTGAGGATCGTTGCAATACCCCTTCTGTCAAAACAGTAACGGCACTCTTTCATTTTGTGTACCGTTCATATATTAGAAAATCAACGGGAAAAAACCGGCTTGAACTTTGTTGAAAAAAGGGACATATTGAGTGCCAGGAATTTGACGGAACGGAAATGAATTCACGTTTCGTCAAAACATTGGTAACTCGCAAGACAATTCGCTGCAAAAAGAAACAAAGCGCGAGACAATTGCGAGTAAAACAATGCAATGTTGCATTGACTAAAACATGCCACACACACCGAAAGACTCAATCAATTCACAGTTGTGACATATATGTAATTCACAATAAACACGTGCATATACATATAATGCATTTCATCAATTCACAGGTACATATATAATGCATTTCATCACAATTATATACACACTAGAACAAATCTACATGATTTTTTTTGGTAGAGAATGTCTTTACCGTCTGGATCGAGAGGGGCACGATAGGAGGCCGACCATGAGGAGGGCGGGAGAGGGTGGCCAGAGACGATGACGGAGGGAGAGAGTGGTCGGGCGCGATGAGCTAGGTCATCTGGCGGAGGGTTGTGGGGCGGAGGTGTTATGGCCACGGCGGGGGCACAGCGGCAGGGCGCACAGTGTGGGCACGGCGGTGACGCGGCGGGGGATGAGGGCAAACTGTCCGTTGGCGGATTGATATGGGGGAGGAGGTTTAAAACAAGTTCTTCCTTTCCCCCAAAATGCTAAGTGTCAGTTAGTTGTTAGTGGTGGTGCTAATGATGTGGCCAACACCAGCAGTGTTTTTTAATTATGGTCCAATCTATACTGATAGATGGCATTTTGAGCGACGACATGCATATTACAGATAATTGGAATGATACAAATTCTTCTGGTTTTAAGGGATGCGTGTCACAGATGGCATTTTGAGCGATGACATCCATGACCTTTGCTAAAAAAAGAATATATTGAGTGTGAGAAATTTGACGAAAAAGAAATGTATCAACGTTTTACCAAAACATTGGCAACTCTCGAGCAACATAATGCAATTTATATAGCTAGCAGTCACACACACACACACACGCGCGCGCGCGCGCGCACACGCACACGCACACGCACACGCACACGCACACACACACACACACACACACACACACACACACACACACACACACCACATCCATGCATATGCA
>NC_041389.1:13318869-13339686 GCF_002162155.2 Triticum dicoccoides | reverse complement strand
GCCAAGTGTGGTGGAAAGTTTAATTCAAATGTGTTATTGAGTGGGTGATGAGAGAGCTAACTAGCTTAGGGAGTGGTTGTGTGGAGGTTAACAAGCTTAATTAATGCATAACTTAGCTAGATCTAACTACCTAATTAAGAATCATGAGAGAGAATTTGGTCTTTTCTCAAGAAGAGAAGAGAGAGAAGGAGGAAGTCGAATAGGGAGGAAGAAGAAGCAAAATATCTAGATAGATGGTCAAGAAGGTCACATGTGAATGGTGTTGCGATGTAATTAGTGCTGTACCTAAACCAGCGAACGCCATACTAATATGAATATCCCTGATGTGTCGTTATTTGTGACGCCGGTGTTATGCGGTGCCCAAAGTGGACCCGCAAAATATACTGCTGTCATCCGGTAACCGGCGGCCATGTCATAGCTATGCGAATTGGAGACTACAAGGTCCAAAATCCATGGTTCGGATGGGCGTCCCAACGGCTCCTGTACGGACTGAGGTCTCGGGCGGCGGGGAAGGCGATTCCGCGTCCGCCTCTGCCTCCCGCGGCCCTGGCGGCGATGTGGCCGCCCCAGAGCGGGGCGGCGTGGTGGCGGCGTCGGCGGAGGCCAGGAGGCCGGCCGGACCCCCCATGTGTGCGGCTCGGGGGTCGGGGAGTCGCTTTTGGGCGCTGGCTGAGGAGATCTCCGACGACGACGACGAAGGTGAGGAAGGTGAGGAATGCGCTGCGCCGGATCCGGCGGTAGGCGTGCGTGCGGCCTGCTCCATTGGGGAGTTTGTGGCGCGCGCGGAGGAGCTTGGGGGCTCCTTCAGGGCGGGGCGCCGGCGTGCTTTTGCGCCCGGTGGTCGCGGGCCTCGACGGTTTCGCAGGTCGCGGTCAGAGTGCCGCGCGCCTCGCCGTCTCGCGAAGGGCGTGGCTGCCCAGGGGCGGCCAACGCAGGGTTGTCCCTCAGCCCTTCGCCGCCCATGCCCTGCGTTGGCGGCGGCGGCGGCGCGGAGGCGGCGGCGTCGCCGGGCGTGGGGTCGCCTCTCGCTGGGGTTGGGGGCGACGTGACTCGTGATGGGCTGGGCCGGCCGGCTGTCGTGCCTGGTGGGCCGCCTGTGGGGCCGCCTTGTCTGCTGGCCCAGCCAAAGGACTCGTGTGCGCCTGGGCTGTTGGGGGCGTCTCCTGTGCCCGCAGCCCAGCTCGCCCTGGGAAAGTTAGGCCCGCCAGCGCCGGCCCTTAGCGCGTGGCCATATAAATGGTTGTGGCTCCCCCGTGGAACCCTAGACATCTCACTAGGGTTTCCTGCCTCCAAATCCGAGGTGCGGCGATTCGGTCACTCCGCCTGCTTCCTTCTCCCCAATCCTCCTCCCCCATCCTTGCTTCGCTCCTTCGCCGAAGTGGTGGCCATGGGCTCCAAGTCCGACCGCCGGGGGGAGAAGCCACCCATGGAGCCGCCTCGGGACCGCTCCCGTGGGCGCGCCGACGACGAGGGTGGCTGGGGGCCGCCGCCCGCTTGATGGCTCAAGGAGCAGGAACGGAAGAAGAAGAAAAAGGAAGAATACAGGAAGAAAGGCCTCGAGCTCAAGCGCAAGGGACAACTGGCTGCCCAGGGCGGCGACCGCGCCGGCGACTCGCTCGCGAAGAAGCAGAAGTCCAAGTCTGCGGGGGCGGCGGCCTCCAAGCCCCCCCTCCCGCCCCGATCTGAGGCGCCGGGCGCGTCCATGGGCACGCAAGAGGAGCCAATCCCAGTCGAGGATGCGGGCGGTCCTGAGTGCTTCAAGTGCGGCCGCACAGGCCACTTCCAGAGCCTGTGCACCTTCCAGCCGCTCTGCGTCGTGTGCAGCAAGGAGGGCCACACCTCGGCGCAGTGCCCTTCCCGTGGCAAGCCTCTGCTCCTCCAGACCATGGGCCACGCTATCGCTGGTGAGGGCTTCTTCTGCCTTCAGTTTCCGGTCGACGCGCAGGAGGAGGCCCCGATCCAGCTAGTAGCCATCACGGCGGTGCTCTCCTCGCCATCTGGCGCGCTCTCCCAGCAGGTCCTAGAGGCGGAGCTGCAGCATCTCTTTGAGGGTGAGTGGGACTGGCAGATCTCCCCGCTCGAGGGCGGGGCCTTCTCGGTGGTCTTCCCCGATCCTGCTATGCTCCGGATGGCCACTAGGAGTGGCAAGCTCTTCATGTCCCTCAACAACCTGATGGTGGACATTCGTGACGCGGTCCTCGACGCGCCCAAGGGGTTGGAGATGCCAGAGGTGTGGGTCAAGCTTCATGGGATCCCCCCCAAACACCGGTGCTCCGAACGGCTCATGGCGGCGACCATCATGCTCGGCCGCCCTCTGCTGGTTGATGAGGACTCTCTGCTCCGCCCTGGGCCGGTCCGCATGCGCTTTGCTTGCCGCAATCCTCGCAAGCTTCGTGGGAAGGTGCAGATCTGGTTCAACAACGAGGGCTTCGACATTTCCATCGTCCCGGAGATCCCCCCGGAGCAGGCCGCGGCGCCCGACCTCCCCCCCTCCTCCCCCTCCTCCCCACGGCAAGGGACCGGACGGAAAGGGCCGTGAGGGCGACAAGGCCGGCGACAAGGACCCTGATGCAAGCATGGAAGATGACTCCATAGACACGGCGGCATGGGAAAAGCTGGGCCTCACCGACGTCGACGGCGGCGCGCGGGCTTGCGCGCTGCAGCCTCAGGTGGAGCTTTCCCCGACGGGTGGGTCGTCGGAGATGGAGCTTTCCATCCCGAACCAGTACGTCTCCAATCTGGGCTCGGTTACCTCTCCTCCGGTGCGGATGGAGGCCGCGGTGGATTCCTTGCTGCTGGAGGAGCCGACGGGCAACTCCCCTGTGGCGTCAGAGGATTCGAAGCTCATGACTTCCCCCCACTCGCGTTACCCTTCCCAAGGCGGCCGCAGCGGTGGCAAGCTCGGTGCGAAGAAGCAGATCAAGAAGGTGGCGGTGCGCAAGGTGACCGTGGAGGCTGGGCTCGCGGTGAAGTGCCTAGGGGCGCTGGCGACGCCGCGTCAGGCGGTGATGGCGCTGGCCGTCCCTGCGCCCGCTCCGTCCGCGCCGGAGCCGCCCCTGAAGGCGACGGTCCCGAAGGCCAAGCGCTCCAAGGTGGTGGTGGAGGGGCTGGCGGCCCCCGTGCGGGCCAGCGCGCGTGCTAAGGGCGCCAAGGGCAACTTGCCGTCACTCCAGCGCGCACAACTCCTCCAAGCCCAGAAAAATCTGGAAATCTCAGGTAATCCCATGCCCCGCTTTACGATTCTAGACTCCTTTTCGGATGATCATTTGAGCGAGGTTCTGGGGGGGAGTGGAGTGGAACCAGTGGCAGGAGGTGAGATGAGCGAGCTTATCTCGTTGATCCGTGCCAAGGAATTGGCGCAAGCGGCGATAACAGCGGCGGCTGTGCACACGCGGATCATTTGGCACTGGAGGCAGAGGCCTCGACAGCGCTAACGACCAGGCCCGACGAGGAGACAGCAACAGGGGTTGCTGCTCCTCCCTCGCCCCGCCACGGCAGGGGGAGACGGGTGGCCAAGGCGATCACATCCAAGGGGGTGCGCCTGCGCAATCGCGTCGTTTAGATGCGTGCTCTCCTATGGAATATTCGTGGCTTCGGCCACTCGGGTCGGCGCACCCAACTAAGGGAGTACATTAGGAAAGAATCGATAGATATTGTAGGGCTCCAGGAAACGATCAAATCTGAGTTCAGACATCAGGATATCTTAGCGATTGATCCCTTAGAGCGTTTTGCTTGGCACCATAGCCCAGCCAATGGTCACTCCAGTGGCATGTTGCTTGGCCTATGCACAGCCATGTTCGAGGTGCTGCTCTGGGAGATTGGCACCTTTTTCACCGCGGCCAAGTTCCGCGTGCGTGCGACGCTTCGCGAGCTCGCGATCGTGCAAGTCTACGGACCTGCGGATCATTCACGTTCGGCAGAGTTCCTAGGCGAACTCGAAGCCAAGGTGATGGCCTTTTCGGCTGCTCAGATCCCGACTTTGGTAAGGGGAGACTTCAATCTAATCCGTTCGGGGGCGGACAAAAACAACGACAACATCAACTGGCCAAAGGTGGCTATGTTTAACAATTCCATTGCTTCTATGGCACTTAGGGAAGTGACTAGATTGGGGGCAAGATACACTTGGACCAACAAGCAACTTGCCCCAGTGCGATCGGTGCTGGATCGTGCTTTTATGTCTCCGGACTGGGAAGTTTTGTTTCCTTTATGCTCGCTCCTCGCTGAAACAAGGATTGGTTCGGATCACATTCCGCTAATCTTGTCTTCTGGGGAGGATAGAGTGTGCCGCAGCCCGCGTTTCTATTTTGAAACCGCATGGTTCGAGGTACCGCATTTCGACACCATCTTCAGGGAGAGATGGCTGAAATGCATCCAGCTCACAGGCCAGCAACGAGGCCCTTTGGAGTTCTGGACTGCGGTCGGCGGCCGTCTTCGTGCAAGCCTTAAGGGGTGGGGCGCGAATCAGGGTCGCGACGATAAAATCCTTAGGGCAAGGCTCATGGAGGAGATAGCGACTCTCGACGGTCAAGCGGACACGCGCCCTTTCTCTGAACAAGAATGGGCACGTAGATACGCCCTCGAGGGACAAGTCGAAGCCCTGCTGCGGGCAGAGGAATACTGGAGGCGTAGGGGAGGCCTCAAGTGGACGCTCAAGGGTGATGCGAACACTAAGTATTTCCACGCATACGCGAATGGCCGCTGCAGGAAATGTTCGATTCTCAGGTTGCAGACGGAGCAGGGGCTCCTTCTGCAACAATCTGACATTTCCCGTCACATCTACGACTTCTATATAGGCCTGATGAGGACGGAGGAGACCCAACGAGCACGTTTACGTGCGGATGTTTGGTTGCCTTCTCAGCGGGTGCGCGAATGCGAAAATGAGGGGCTGGAGCTCGCTTTCCTTCCGGAGGAGATCGACAACGCTCTTCAGGGTATGAAAACCGATACGGCCCCGGGGCCGGACGGCTGGCCGGTAGCTATGTTCAAGCATTTCTGGCCTTTGTTACGAGAACCCATTTTTGCGGTGTGTAACGGCTTTATGCGTGGTTCTGTCGACATAGCGCGGCTTAATTTCGGGGTGCTGTCGCTCATTCCGAAAGTACCTGGTGCGGACCACATTCGCCCGTACAGGACTATTGCACTCATAAACGTACCTTTCAAAATATGCGCCAAAGGCTGCGCCACTCGCCTCTCGCCGATCGCCCATCGTATCATTAGCTGTGAGCAATCAGCTTTCATCCGAGGGAGGAACATTTTGGAGGGCCCCTTAGCCTTACAAGAAACCCTGCACGAGCTCAAACGCACGCACGAACCTGCGATCCTTCTCAAGTTAGACTTTGAGATGGCATACGACCGCGTCAATTGGGATTTTCTTCGCCAAACCCTTAGAAGCCGCGGCTTCTCGCCGGCGTGGGTGCACCGAGTCATGAAATTGGTCTCGGGGGGCCAAACTGCGGTCTCGGTCAATGGAGAAGTAGGGAACTTTTTCAGGAACAAGCGTGGCTTACGCCAAGGTGATCCCATGTCACCAATCTTGTTCAACTTTGTTGCGGATGCGCTGGCAGCAATGCTACGGAAAGCGGTGGAGGCTGGGCACATCAAAGGGGTGTTGGGACACCTCATCCCAGGGGGGATATCACATTTGCAATATGCGGACAATACGTTATTGCTTTTTCAACCAGACCTCCACAGCGTGGCAACAATTAAAGCCCTGCTTATTGGCTTCGAGCTCATGTCGGGCCTCAAAATCAACTTTCATAAATGTGAAGTGATGGCCATGGGCATGGACGAGCTCGAGGGGAGCCGCATCGCGGATCTACTTAACTGTAAACTGGGCAAACTCCCGTTTACTTATCTGGGCCTCCCGTTGGACGCCAAGCGCATCTCGATAGAGGGGTGGGCTCTGCTATGGAATAAGGTTGGCGGGCGGGTATGCCCGTGGAGGGGTAAGTTTATGTCTTCGGCTGCTAGGATGGTGCTCACGAATGCAAGCCTCTCCTCGCTCCCACAATTCGCCATGGGTCTTTTCCTTCTGGCCGAAGGGGTGCACGCCAAGATGGACACACCCAGGTCTCGTTTCTTTTGGGAAGGATCGGGGCCTAAACGCAAGTATCATATACCCACGTGGGACGCGGTTTGCCGGCCAAAAGCCCAGGGTGGGCTTGGGATCACGAATACTGGGATCCTCAACATCGCGCTGATGTGTATGTGGATTTGGAAACTCTCGCAGGGGGCGACGGGTCTGTGGGTTGACTTGTTGCGTGCAAAGTACTTCCCATCAGGGAATTTCTTCGAAGGAGTGGCGAGGGGCTCTCCTTTCTGGAACGACCTGCAAGCGGTCCGGCCGGCCTTCGCTTTGGGGGCAAAGTTCGGCATTGGCAATGGACGTTCGGCCCGGTTTTGGCTAGATCATTGGGTAGGAAATCGGCCTCTATGGCAAGACTTCCAGGACCTGTACAGCTTGGCGGTCAACCCGGAGCAGCATGTTGCGTCGGCACTTGCCTCTGCCCCCCTTCCCGCGATCTCCTTTAAACGGGAGCTAACGAGTACCGAACAAGCTCACTTCACGGCCTTGCTTGAGCAAACCGCGCCGGTCGCGCTCTCCGCACACGAGGACACAGTAACTTGGTCTCTCACCCCATCCGGCAAGTTTTCCGTCAAATCGTTATACCGGAAACTATGTCAGGGCCAGTCCGCTCGAGCGCCCAAGGGCCTATGGACTGCGCGAATACCGCTTAAAATCAAGGTATTCTTCTGGCAAATGTTTCGCAACAGATTGCCTACCTCGGCCAATGTTGCCAAACGCAATGGCCCGTATTCCGGCCACTGTGCTTTGTGCAACGCCCCGGAAGACGCGAATCATGTGTTCTTTCGTTGCCCGTTAGCGCGTTTCGCATGGGCTGCGTTTCGCACCGCGGCCAACACCACATGGAACCCGAGCTCGACTGCCGACCTCGTGGCCATTGTAGACTCGGTCCATGGTGGCAACAAGCGTGTTCTTTGGAACTGTGTGGGGGCGCTGGCCTGGGGCCCTCTGGCTCACTAGGAACAAGCTAGCGATCGAAGGACTTTTCCCTTCTCACCCTGCTAATGTCATCTACAAATGCAACATCTTTCTGCAGCAGTGGAATCCGTTGGCGAGGCGCAAGGATGCTGATAAACTCCAACATGCACCAGAACGTCTTCACCAAGTTTACCTGATGACTAGGGAGCCACCCGCCTCTTCTCCGACGTGAAGTGGCCCTTTTGGACGGCGCTCGAGCGAGCCTGCGTGCTCTATACTTAGGCTGCGAGCCATGTAATCTTCTTCATTTGTTCAGTGCTGCTTTTGGCCTGCCCGTTAACTTTACAGACTTTGCGCTGCCTCTTGGCCGGAGCCTCCGTGCTCGTGTTTGTAATCCCAGACCATGTCAGTTATGCTGCCTAGATGTGGGCTTTATTAATTTAAAGCCGGACGCGCCCAGCGTCTTTGTTCTAAAAAAAAAGCTATGCGAATTAGTGCTGTCGTAGGATTCTTTTGCTACGCCAACACTGGCCGCGCTTGGATTGGCGTTTCCCAGTGATTTACAGATGTAAAATATACCCTTGTAATAGAATACGGGCGGCCCACTTGGATGATCGTTTTTGCGTTGTAAACTTTACACGTGGTTACAAATTACACTTGTATTGCCTTAGTATCCCGCAGGTTTCCAAAACACCTCTCGGTCGGTCGTTTTCCCTCGTTTCCCCTGTATTTCTCGCTCGATCTCGATCTCGGAGGACCGGAGCCACAGGGGAAGGGCCGAGGACCACGAGCCTGGACCTGGTGGGGCATCTAGCTGCCTCGCGCTGGTCTCCGGTGTTGGCGCCGCCGCACAGCTTGACCTCTCGCCGGCCGGCGAGTTGAGGCGAGGACGAGCAGGCGGCTTGCGGACACCGTCAAGACCAGCAAAAGGCCGACGAGGGCGGCTTGGTCGCCGCCGGGAAGGGCTTCTGAAGGGTGGCCGCTAGCATTCGGCAATGGGGCGGCCGGGAAGGTCAGCTTCGTCCTCGGCAGAGGGCGCCATTGGAGACGGGTGCTCAGACGAGGAGTAGTAGATGGTGGTGGTGGAGGGAGGAGGAGGAGGAGGAGAAGATGGTGGCGGGGGAGGGCAACGGCGCCGCCGGCTGCTCCTGATCCATCTGTCTTCTTCCAGCAGTCAGCGGAGAAAATGGGTAGATGCAGGATTACAGGAACATCAAAACTGTGCGGCACAGGATTACGGAGGGAAGAACTACTCGGTTGTATATTACTGGGCACAAGTAAAATCCGGTTGTAATTTATATCCGGTTGTAACATTCTACAGGGCTTCCAAGCGGGGCCTAAGTTAGGCCCTGTCGGAACGTTGGGACCCATGCTACAAGTGATGTCATGTAAAATTCCTACGCCAGCAATAAAAGCTCATAGCACTGATGTATGAATTATGCCGACGCCAACACTATTTGAAAAAAATAGTGTCGACGATGCTGGAAAATGGCGTGCCAGCAAATGAAAGTTATGTCTAGCCATTTTCTCCTAGTGGCTATTGCTATCAAGTTAGTTGCAGCGCGGTTCCTAACAGTACCACTGTCACCCTACCCCGTGCTACCATTAAGCATCTACCTATAAAGTTTTTCTTAGTAATTTCGCAGACTACAATACTGGTACGACATGACATCTAAGAGGTTTTATTTTTCCATTTCCAAGCTTATTTGTGGATTACCACTTTATAGAGACCTGATTTAATTGACCAAACCAAAGTTTGAATAATTTTCCTAATTAAGCAGTCATTTTATTCTCTGCATGCCTGTCTGAACATCAAGAGTTGTACAGTTTAATGTCACCAAAACACTTGCCATTGAAGCAAACTATTCTCAGTAAGTTCAACTCAGCTAAGAGTCCCACCAATACAAATATGCTCCCCAAAACTCAAACTCGGAATTAGTTGTAGACTTGTGGGTGCGGCGAAAGAGCGGACGAGCTCGCCTGCTCCCGCTACATGTACCAATGGGACACCGACTCGTCGCTACGTTCATTGAATGCGGTCGTAGCGAGCAAGGAACGATAGCCATCGTGCAACAGTAGTATACGGTGACGGCACCGTGTAATATGACGACAGGATGGCGGTACAGCATGCATGTGTCCATGACATGCATTGCAATAGCGATTCAACGCGTCCATGCCTTCCTTGATGTACAGTCGATTCATTTGTAAAGTATGATGGCGATTGCAAAAGAGGAGGTGGGGCTACAAAACAAACAGAAAATTTTGAAAGATATGGAAAATTTGGAGGGAAATAACAGAAAAAAAACTCTGCAAGTACAATTCGTAGAAAAGGCAAACGAATAAAATCAATGTGCAAATTATATACGTATAATGTAAAAAACAGAAAATTTCGCCAGTGGTATTGTGGGCTTTTTGCAAGTTGTATATGACATGATTTTTCTTTTGCCCTAAATATGAGGAGTGGCGCGTAATTTTTTCAAAGTCTGCCCTGGAGGATCTTGGTCCATTAAAAAGGAGAGAGTTGTGGAGCGAAAATTGTGACAAAAAACAGGGCACACTCGGCCGACCTGGCAACCCACAAAAGAACGCACACACGTTGTCGAGAGAAAAACGTCGTAGAGGTTGCCATCGCCATCACTCCTTCGCGACCTAACGTAGCCCTCACCCAGACGAGCGCCGAGGCATGTGGCGGCCGATGCCAAAAAGTCAGCCCGGCCCACCGCCGACCCCATATACTCACATCCATTTTCGGAGGGCGTCCACGGGCACCGTTAGGTGCTCGTGCCCTCGTCGATGCCGGGCCGGTCGAGGATACCCGAGTCGGAGGCGCGGACCACATTACGTGAGCGGCAACGCGCAAGGGAGAGGCTGGTGGCGGGTGACACGTTGGCGAGGGGCCGGGCAATTGCGCGCATGTCAGTCGATCCGAGGACGTGCTCATTGTATCTGTCCTCCGCCACTCATTGGTATCGGCGGAGTCAGATGCGCGACGGCTCCGGCGGAAGAACGCCAAAGCGCTTCGGCTCGCCATCGAGTTGTGGGAGTGCGAGGCGGCGACGAAGGCGAGGAGGCACGCTGAGTAGCAGGAGCGCTTGCTCCGCATGCTAGCCCGGGTGCACATGGACCTATCGGACGACGACGAAGACGGATCAAGCTCTGACGACAATGATGACCCTTCGGCGGCCGATGCGTACACCGACGGCCAGAGTAGCACCGCCAAACGGAAGGGCCAAGGGCCAGCGAGGAAGTGATGTGTCTCCATCTTTAATTTCAAGTTTCATGTAATCTAGTTTAAAATTGGCCACCGTCTATGTGAATATATATGTGAACTTAATTTGGCAATTTTTTGGAGATCCATTGGTGATCTTTTGGTAATCGAAATGTGCATATCTATGTCTTTTTGAGGATTGACGTGCTTTTATTTCACGTTGCATGCTTTTAGCATGGGTACATACTACCGAATATGAGATACAAGGGCGTGGGTTACAAGAATTGAGGAATGTCTGATCAGTGCCTGTGGACGCGTTCATGGCATTTGAGAAGCCAGATTTGATGACCGCTCATGTAGATGCTCATAATTCATCAAACATTAAAATTGGTCATTTCGTCATGTCTCATGTTCATAGTTTATTTAAAAGTTGAACTCATTCTAGCTGCCGCCTCCACAACCGCGATGCAAAAAACAAATTTGATTCGCGTCTGGCCAGGCATATATGGATTTTGTAGAAATCAACGCTTTGTATTTGATTTCTGGTCAGAAAAAGCAAAGAGGTTTGGGAAAAACATTACTCGAATGCATTGGTTTTTATGCATACCATACGTCCGATCTAGCAAATCATTTGGAAGATCCCGCACTTGTGTGTGCGATGCTAATAAAAAGTACTGTGCATGCTTTTGTTCCGCAGATCTAAATGTGGTCAGAACTAACGATCAGATCACAGAACCAAGACGGCGTCACTAGCTCTGTGACGGCTGTCGGTACGCACCGTCTCTTCCGTGCACAGTACGCATTAAATAAACCACCGTACGCGCACTGGAAAACTGCATGCGTCCAACATCCCGAAGTGAAGCAACGTCTCACGATTCAGTGAGTAGGCGAGCCCGTCCACGCCCATTAGTTGTAGACTTGTAGTGCTGGCTTCTTTTGCGTATAGTATAGCAAGCGTGCTAGTGGAAGCCTACCTAGGTAGATTTAGGTTCAGATTTCGTGTGAGCTATTCAACTTATAATCCACGTGAATCATTTCCAGTAGCCTATCTAAAGTAAAATAAAATCGTGCACTATGTTCTCTTTTTCTTCTTTTGGGGCACTAGAGCAACAGACGTCCTGCTTAATTAATCTCCTTGGCTCCTTGCTCGGGCTTCTCATCACACCCTCTGAACAATCCGTGAACTATGATTCTCTGTTTCTTCGTCCCAACCGGGCTTGGAATGTGATGGAGGAGGGAGTTTGGATTCGATGCTCGCCTCGTTGCTCTTTCCCCACAGGACCAAGTAGAGCCCCACGACCACGACCGCCGATCCGACCACGCTCCCGAGGTGGAGCTGCTCGTGGAGGACGGCGACGTCGATCCCGGCGGTGACGATCTGGATCAGGGGCATGAAGGCCGTGGTGAACACCGGCCCTCGCCGCTCCACACACCATGACATGGCCAGGAACCCCAGCCCGGACGACCCCACGCCAGCAAACACCACGGTCACGGCCTGGAGCGCCGTGCGGGGGACCCAGACCAGCAAGCTCATCTTCTCAGTGGCAGCCCCAACCGCGGCCATCTGGAAGAAGCTGAGCAGGAACATCCACGCCGTGCCAGAGTAGAGCGCCGGGTACTTTGTCCCGATCTTGGACTGCAGGATGAACCACAGCGACCAGCTCGCCGAGAAGCCCAGCAACGCCACCGAGCCCACTGCCCACCTCCGCGCACCGCCGTGGGTGGCACCGGCGGCTAGGTGGTCCCCCGACGGCGCCCCCACCAGGGTCGGGCCATGGTAGAGTGCCAGCACCGTCGCTCCGGCCAGCCCCACGGCCGAGCCGGTGAGCTTGGCTGCACCGGAGCGGCTGGCGACATCGATCTTCTCGACCTTGAAGGCCAGTGCGAGGAGGAAGGTGAACATGGGAGTCGTGTTGTTGAAGGCGCTCGCGAACGTGGCCGTAGTGTACCGCAGGCCCAGGAAAAAGAGCCACTGGATCAGAGAGGCTCTGCAATTGCCATGTACTATATCAAATTGCAAATAATTTATGACTGGCCAACAGTTGTTATTTACAGTATAGTACAATGCATGCAAAGGAAATTAGGGTTAAAAATTAACTACTCAAGACTTCGTATAATTATGCAAAAGAGATTAATTACCCGAGCAAGGCACTGAAGAAGAGGTAGACGAATATCTCCATGGACAGCTTAGGTCTACTCTTCCTACATACATACATACATGAAAACCATATACAGAAATTAGTTAACTTTAGAACAGAAATCAATGGCCACGATTTTTCATTTTAAAACGGTCAAAATAAAATCTTTTGTTACCCATGCTTCTTCATCAGTGATATGCATATGGCCCAAGCAATCGAGATACAATTAAACTTGTAAGGACATCAGTTAGTGCTGATACAAACCTCTCTTTGAAGTATGCGATCGGGGAGAGGAAGAGCGCGGCGACGAGCAGGCGGAGGACGATGAAGACAGTGGTGTGCATCCCTTCATTGAAAGCCATCTTCGTCAGCACATTCAACACCGCATACATGATCACCACCGCCATCATCATCACCGTAGGTTTCCAGTCCATCCTGCACTCTTGATCAGCACAGTCAAGTGAACTAGCAAAAACTATATGGCGAGGGAGGCTTTGCCTTCCTTTTCGAAAAAAGCTTTATGGTGAGTGTGATATTAATTAACTCAGGAATGCTTGTGGTGGAGCTATTTATAGCCTCCACTAACACATTAGTTAAATCAGCACTACAACACTATTTGCTTTAAGTTGTGTGCACTGACGGAAGATGCCATTAATTAAGTTGGGCCATCCATGACTGGCGTAGTGGCGTAGTGGCATTTGTTGTCTAGACCAACCATCTGAAAGAGAAAATATACGGTGCAAACCAAGTTACTGTAAAAATCACATTTGAAAGTTCTAAAAAAGACATCCTATAATGAACAGGTTAAATCTGAAGTTCAAGTTCATTCATTTGTGAGGTGAAAAAAAATCCTATGTTGAATTGGTTTTTTCACACACCTGTAGTGAATTTGATTTTGGTTTAAAAATTTACATCCTTTATAGAACATTGCCTTGCCAACATACTTGATTTTATTTAGAAATTTTAGAATTATTAAAATACTTGGTTTCCACACGATATTTTCTCTCAAAAGTAATGGAGACATTATCATCTCCTAAAAGTTAATCGAAGCATTTGTGCATCTAGCTAGCTTTATTCGAGAACCGACGAGTAAAGTACACTAAGCCTAGATGCTTAATCATGATTATCTGTCAAAGCAAATATTCAGAAGTTCTTTTTTTTTTGCGAGAGCAAATCATTTAGATTTATATGCGCTATTAGTTTGGTAGTTCCAAGCAAAAGAAGTACCCACACCTAGGACTGGGCGTTCGGTTAGACCGAACCGATCGATTCGGTGCTTCGGTTTGTGTTGAAATTCGGTTTTCTAAATTTTCTAACCGTTCGGTCATGTGAAAAATCAATGACCGAGGTTTCGGTGCACCGATAGTTCGGTTCGGTCCTCGGTTATAACCGAAGACCACTGAAATATTGGGAGTCAACGAAACAAGAAATCAAGATCCAATTCCCTCGTAACAAGAAAGAAATCGGGAGTCAAAGAAACAATGAACAACCGAACGTGGGATCCTCCAGTTACTGCCGCCGGCGTGAAGAAGTGATGGTCGCTGGCTTGCTGCCGCATGGGAGGCATGTACGTCATCGGCCGCCGCCGCTTGGGAACCAGCTTCCGCCTTGGCCCCTCTGCTGCCGACGCGTGGGAGCCGGCTGCGGCCTCCGACCCTCGGCCGCCGCCGCGTGGGAGCCAGATGCGTCTTCGGCCGCCACGGCTTGGGAGCCAGATGCATCTTCGGTCGGCGCCGCGTGCAATCATGGGCCTTGCCGCCGCCGCCGCCGAGTGCGAGCCATGGGCCGAATCGATGGGATTGAGCGAGGCGAGCAAATGGGGGCGGCGGCGCTGCCGCTGCGTGATATGCGTGCGTGAAGTTTATTTTTCTAGAGATTCCGGTGGGGATAAGTTGCGGGGCTGTGTCTGTTTGCGTTGAGAAAAAGGGTGGAAAAGCTTCGTATGGATGGGTTACTGGGCTTCGTTTTTTTTGACTATATACTGGGCTTCGTTTTGATGGGCTTTATACAATACTCGGTCAATTCGGGGAATTCGGTCAACCTGGTCCAGTGACCGAACTAACCGAAGTATGTTCGGTTTTTGAGTTTTGCCAACCGAACAAACAACCACAGTTTCGGTCCTCGGTTTTTTCGGCTGTGGTCCCGGGTTTTTCAGCTCCGGTCTTCGGTTCTCGGTTTTTTTGCCCACCCCTACCCACACCCTCGGTTTCAAAATAAGCTGCCCTTTATTTTCTTAAAACTAGACTTTGAACAACACGTACATTATTAATATTCTTACCATGGTATAAAATTGATGTCATTAGATTCTTCCTAAGTAGTGACCCATGCTTGTGTTTTTGTAAATAGCAAACCAGATTTTATTTGTAGAATGTTTTGTCAAAGGCTTCTCTCAATGAATCAAATTATATCCTAAGTTTTGGAGTGAACGAGTAGTGAACTCCACCAACGATGATGTATTTCACAAAGAGAAACGCTTGTTTTGAGGCATGACCTATGTATTAGGGTTTTATGATTTAGGGTTATCTGCCATGTGTCTGCTGCTCCACTGATGAGATTATCGAGCACCTCTTGTTAAGTTTTGCGCATGGCCAGGCGATTTGGATCATTCCTAGTGGGACGCCTAATTAAGACAATTGTTGATAAATTTTGTCAAATTTAGAAAAGTTTGACTTAGTTGGACGAATCAAAATGAGCCTTGTAAACCCATACAGAGAGAGTACTAGCACAATCATTAGTAGTTCAATCTTTTTGTTAAACCACAACCTATCTGCACTATAATCTCCCACCTGATTTCCCTTTTAAATTGTGCTCAAGCATGGCCAATAGCACCAATGATGTTAGTGCTTGCAATAATTCTTCACATCAACCACAGTTGCACGATGTAGTAGCACGATGAAAATAAAATATTACGCTGTAGGCAGCAGTCAAATGCTACAACTGCCCCAGCAATATAGATTGAATAGCCTTTATATTTTTTTTAAGAACTGAATAGCCTTGATATCGCACACAAACTTGTTCATAGTCTACCCACTAAAACATACGAGCTGGTCACAAAAGAGCGCAAAACATCACATAAGTACTGTAAGTGTTGTTACTCCGAGTTGGTCACAAAAGAGGGCAAAACGTCACAAATGAGAAGATTGGATTACTGCACACTACTTATTTAGCCTATAAGAGGAAAATCTTCATTGTGGTATAACTGAATCAGAAAGCACAAGCTTTAAAATGTACTCCCTCCATTCCTAAATATAAGTCTTTGCAGGGATTTCACTATGAACCACATACGAATGTATATAGATGCATTTAGAGTGTAGATTCACTCGTTTTGCTCTGTATGTAGTCCATAGTGAAATCTCTATAAAGACTTATATTTAGAAACGGAGGGAGTATGATTTCATAACTGGAGAAAGTGTGACACAATACGCTCCATCATAAAGACATGGAAATTCATTCCATTATACAATAAGACTACACAAAATCAAGTAGTACTATTTTTTAACAAACTGAAATGGTCGAAATGAAGATGCTAACGATATTATCATTGTTATTTCTATTACTCTAGAGATATGGAGAAAAGGAGGAACTGATGCTAGTACCAGGTGCTGGACAACAGATTGAATAGCTTGCAAGTCAAGCAACGCAAAGGCGTCGCACGCCGGCATTAATTCGATCCTACTTGTCTATTTGAGTTCGATACGGGAGGGATGGATGGATGGACAAGAAATTTTACTTAGCAGTGCTCTTTTGTGTTTATTTCTGGCCGTGTAGGATTACGTATCCAGGAAAGAATCAGAGTACACCGACACTACTGTTTGAGATCGTAGGTGAATGGAGCATAGCATCGGACGCACTGTTCACCGAATGTGCACTTTATGCTCAGCTTTGTGGAGCTGCAAATCTGCCCAGTAGTTAACACCGAGCTGCTAAGAGTTTCTTCTGATAAATGAAAACTTGAATCGAAGTACACCGACAGTACTGTTTTCTTGCAAGACTAAAGCAAGCTGCCGTGCATGATCACCAGAGAGATTGCAACAGTAACACGTACTCCTATTTTTATTTACTCCGGATATTAGCTTTGACTGAAGTAAACTTATAAAGTTTGACCAAGTTTGTTCAGAACAATATAAATATACAAATAACAAATCTACATTATTTGAAAATATATTCAATGAAGAATCTAATGGTATTTATTTGGTGGCATATAGGTTAACATATCTTTGTACAAACTTGACGAAAGGTTATAAAATTTGACTTTAGACAAAGCTAATATGCAGAGTAAATAAGGGATGGGGTAGTATGTATACATTTCAGAAATGTTATCTGGGAACATTAGATTTTTGACGTTCCCTACCGAACTATCCGACAGCCGTTGGATCAAAAACACGAATATTAAAGCACTCTAAGTTGCCACATTAGAAAGTCAAACCCATCCGTTCGGAGCGTGCTGGCGCGAACGCGTCCGTCTCCACTCCCTTCAACACCGGTGCCCCCCACTCATTATCCTCATCCCCCTCGTTGACCCGCACAATGTGCGTGTGTGTGTGTGTGTGTGTGCGCGCGCGCGCGTGTGCGCGTGTGGATGTGTGTGTGCGCGCGCGCGCTACAAATTAATTTAGGTTTTTTAATTGAACTCATATCCGAATTTTGTCGTACTTCCATAAATTATGTTAAAATTTTGGTTGTATTGAGGGCTGAGGTTTACGACCCGTATTGGCTGGCCGGCTCCCTTATCACCGTCGTGCACAAATACCATGTCCGTTCTGGAGACTGGCGTTAGAGATGGCCTAAATCAAAGAATTTACTTAATGATTTGCAGTTTACTCGTCGCACCAAATTTGACTGACAAAGACACAGCACAAATACTATGTCCGTTTTTGAGACTGGCGTTAGAGATGGCCTAAATCAAAAAATTTACTTAATGATTTGCAGTTTACTCGTCACACCAAATTTGCCTGACAAGACAAAGAGCATGTCATACGGTTTGCTGATATTCTTCACTTTGTTCGTGTGTGTTTCAATGTTGGTCCACCACTTGGGCTATGTGTGCCACTTGTGCACCTGTTGAATAAGCCAAACTGTTTGAAGAAAATGATGGTACCAACTCATTTCCGTTATGTATGTAGCTCCATATCTCCTACCGATAAACAGTGTGACAATTTTTCTTCTCTTCTTGGAACAGATATTACCCCCTCATGTCGTTATTCCTGAATTGCTGCCCTGGTATAGTTGAATCAGGCTTGTTCTTGGTCAGAACAAGTGGTGTCAACCTACTCCATTTCCTGTACATGTAGACCCATTCTCATTAATGGGTGGACGCAAATCATGACAATCCATCCATATTTGAAATTTCGAGAGAATGCTAATGTTCATGATCAACAAAGGCGCTAAAGAGCGTTTCTTATTCATTGACCCCATTCCGTGACGAAGCTGCTTCCAGATGGTTGTGGTTGTTGGCACTGGTTGCCTCAAATGCTGGCCTGGTTCTTAAGGATTATGTGTTAAGCATTGTCTCAAGTTAGATGTGGTTGTCAAGGTTGTTAGTTACATACTGCTTGTAAAAGTATTGTGTTAATTAGATGTCCTTTTGTGTAATAGGGTCACCTATATATCCGCTAGGTAGTCCCGCTAGTCCGGCCTAAGAGCATGTATCCCTCGCCAAATGTATAGGGCCACCCTATCTGGCAGGTCCACCAGAGCACGTTATCATGTTAGACAACAAATGTAGGCGATCAAGAGGTGCAACACGTCATCTAAGGAGAAGCTTTGGCGGCGACAATGAGAGCCAGACACAAGCAGCTCTCTCGTTCTGGTGCGCGTTTTTGTATTTTCTCTATTTGTGAGGACCTTAGCGCTAGGGTTGCACGGATAAATCCGTAGCTGCTAACCTCGATCCGTTCAATCCACAACTACACTGTTTTATCCACCTTCTAGTAATTCGCACCTCAATTTTTTTTCTAATTTCGACCATGGGGTGACCATCGCCTATACATGATATGTGTGTCATGCGACGAGCAAGATCTTCTAAAATGGCACATGTGAGTGAGTGTGCGCGCCGGAGAGAAGAAGTGGTATGACATGATACATTTTATCCCTGTGGATAACATTTGAATTTGAACAAATGTTGTGTAGTTCTTCGGACTTGAGTTGCCGCAATGCTGGTATACTTGGTGATGACTCTACTTATTTTACACCTTTTCTTGAGGGCCCAAACTAAGGCTGCTTGGCTTTATTTCCTCGCAATTGGTAATGACGAACTATAATGCTAAGTTCATTGTCGAGATTTTGGTACGGAGTTCAGAGAGTAATAAAAATATTCCTCTAGAAGACTAATATAATTCATCGTTTTTTATAGGATTGGCAAAGTGCACATAATTGATGACCTATTCGAGGAATGAGCTCATAGTTAAAGGGATTTGCGACAAAAGAAGGAGATAGGCGTTTTGGAGGCCGAGCTCCATGGAGGCCTTTATTTTTGAAAAAAATCAAATTCAAACTATTATGATTCAAAATATTCTGAAAAAATATATGCATGTATGTAAGGATGTAACCCACATGCGTCTAAAAATTCATGATGAAATACCTTGAGTTGCGGCCTGTACAAAAAAGACAAATTCATAAGATCATCCACAACAGTAGCTCTATAATAGGGCATAACCGCCTTTTAGATCTTTTGGACCAAAACGCAGAGCTCCAACAGCTGCCGATGCTGTAATTTTTTCTTTTCGGGGCAGCCCCTCAATGAAACTTGTTTAGGCAGCCCTAGGAAACGGCATAGTTGGCTACATATTTTGTGGCATGCGCGCAGCTGCCGCAAACGCAAAACTGTTGCGCCCGCACACCCAATGCGCCGTGGCCCTGCTGCTCCGCCAAATCGGAATCCGGCACTGCGCCTGATTCGGCTCGATTCTGGTTGGTCGTCAGCCTTCCGCCGCACATAATGGCCGTTGCAGCAGCTCTGTTGGCCGTAATTTTCAACTAGAGTCTGCCGAAGCTCCAATGCTGGTCACGCGACCGCTGCGACTGAGCGGAAACACCATTGCTTGGGACGGCTTCAATAGTGCAGCGTTGCCATTTTTTGCCGCAAGCTCAACCTCCTGCCATCAAGGAGGCCCTCCTGGGCAATTTTGATCTGGTGCGACGACCATCTCGGCTCCCTCGATTTGCCGGAGGGTTTCCTTCTCCTCGCATACTAGGTGTTAGAGAAATTGCCTACAAGGTAAAAAATTGCTTCTTGCATTTTTTTTTTGTGCACAGATGAGTAGCTTGTGATGCGGATTTTTGTATTGTAGATGAGTTCAATTAATTCAACCAGTCCAAGAGGGATGTTTCCTCGTCCAAAGAGGAATTTGACACGACCGGATACTAGCTAGGACATTGCGTTGATCTTGGAGAGGCATGCGAGAAGAGGCCAGGTCATAGTAGTTCTGTTTTCGGCCATGAGTACTTGCAAAGGGGTCGGCAAGAGGCTCACAATAGATTGATGCACAACTATTTTGGTCCAAATCTGGTGTATCAGGAGCGATATCTTTCCTTGCTGAGGATATCTAAGGATTTGTTCCTTCACATTGCCAAATAAGACTATATAACCATCCCAGTGTCTAGGGACTCCCAAGCATGCGCTTCAGTACACTTGCAAGGGATATTAACTAAAGTGATACTTCAGGGATCCAACAATTACATGAGATATGTTCCTTGCAGTTGCAAGATCACCTGATCTTGTATTCTACCCCTTGAAGATAGCTACCCAATTACCATCCATGTACGACATATCCTATATACACATAAGAAGTTGATCCCCACTATTTTATTTATCTCAACATGCACACATGTCACCTCATCAAAGGCCCACCACTACATGCATGAGAAAAAGTTTTTTATTATTAGTTGATGTCAAGCATACCTTTCACCTCAACACACATGACACATCATCAAAGGTCCACTCAACATGCATGAGAAAGTTTTCCATTACCTTATGCCACCTATATTCAAAATATTTTTTGACTACACAATAATTAAATACCCTATACAATATTTATTTTTAGCTTTAATTCATATATCATTAATTCAATGATGGAAGCTTCATACAATCAAATCATTGAAATAAAATTGCAATTGATTCCTGCAAGAATGCGTGGGGTATTCACTTCCTATATACATAAGAAGTTGATCCCCACTGTCCTATTTATCTCATCATGCACACATGCCACCTCATCAAAGGCCCACCACTGCATCCATGAGAAAAAGTTTTTCATTATTAGTTGATCTCAAGCATACCTTTCACCTCAATACACATGACACCTCATCAAAGCTCAACATGCATGAAAAAAATTTCCGTTACGTTATGCCACCTATATTCAAAATATTTTTTGACTACACAATAATTAAATACCCTATACAATATTTATTTTTAGCTTTAATTCATATATCATTAATTCAACGATGGTACTATCTAATCATTGAAATAAATT
>NC_041389.1:13318024-13318714 GCF_002162155.2 Triticum dicoccoides | reverse complement strand
TCACTAGTATAAAGTAGAATACAAACCCACCGGAGAAGTGATGTCATGCGGGAGAAGATACCCATAATCTAGCTAAGTAAACACGAAAACACCATTGTAATTCTGTCTAATTACCAATAAATATGTGTAGAAGGGACATAAGGCTATTAACATTCTAGGGGCATGAACCTAGCTAAATTCACTATGTCATCATCATCACAAACGAGATCCCTTGGAGCACCACACACCATCTCTACATTCTTCCAAGGCTACTTCCATATGGTAATCTTGGTGGAGCGTTGTTAATTGATAGACTGCCTAGAGGCTCCGGGTGCACTTTGTCCAGCTTCATGCAATAGCCAACACAAGCAAAAGTCTGAAGTGATAAAAAGGGCTATCCAATCCACATATACACTTCAACACCCATTCTCTGAATAGACTAAGAGCTAAGGCTCAAGGGGCCTATACGTGGACAAAGAGGGGGCAACAATAATTTTTGGGTAAATTGTGAATGCCATGACGTGAAGTCAACACCGTCGAATCTGATACTATGTTAAGCTTCATGCACTAGCCAACGCAATGAAAAGTGTATATGTGGATTGTCTAGCCTTTTTCATCAGTTCAAACTTTTGGTTGCGTTATCTAGTGCAAAGCTTAACATGGTATTATAGTCTAAGGACTAGATTTCAAGTCTTGGCTTTTGCAATTTGT
>NC_041389.1:13306815-13317798 GCF_002162155.2 Triticum dicoccoides | reverse complement strand
ATTGACTAGTGCATAAAGCTTAACACACTTATCCAAATCAGGTCAGGTCTACGGATGTCCGGGAAAAATTCTGAGCCTTCTTGCACAGAAAATCCAACTTCCACGTATATGGATCATGGGTGACAGCCATTTAAACAATCCACAATCGGTCAAAGAACATCTACTATGTTTTGCATCTACTATTTTTTTCACCCTAGTTCTTTTTCTTTATCATCATAGTCAGCAAAACTCTAGGCTACAGGGACGACCATTCTGAGAAACCGGAACCAATAGCCATTGCATCCCTAACATTGTTCATATAGGGTATGCGGGGTTTCGGGTCTAAATAGACCTCACCGGTGTGTCCTATGTATCATGCCACTAGTTTTGTCTATGATCTAAGGCTTTCCTCGTGCTCCATTTCCTCTCTTTTTTTGTCTATGATGACTACATCGTATTTCCTTTGGGATAACAATTGTGGTGACTTGAGACAGGAGCGCACATTTCAGTTTTGATGACCCATCAATAGTTCCCGGTGCCTCCTATTCCATACCAGCCATGTTCATGTCTCCAATGTCCAGGAGAGGAACAAGTAATGCAAGTTTCTATAATGGGTGACTCGAATATAGAAAGGTAAATGAGAAATAACTTATTGACCATTTGCTCGGAGAAGTCGTGCTACTTATAAAAAGGGTATGCTGGTTGGTATTTGTCTTTTGGTAGATCAAGCGCAAAGAATCCCTTCTTTGATCGCCCATGATCGACTGCCTAATGGAAAAAATAATCATACAATAATTTAGCGCCAACCAGATTAGGTAAATAAAGCATCCATGCGAATATGTGAAGCGAGGGTATTGTCGAAAGGATCAGTGGCAGTGAGCCTACCAACCTGCACCCAAAAAAGCATTCCTGGATTACACTGTTACTGACATGATTATGGACGGATCTTGGATGGCACCACCATGACGGTGAAAAGGCATTTTTTTATATATAGGGCGATTTTATTATCTCAGAATGTAGCATCAAGCGGATACAAAGCATTATGAATAACACCCGGTCGCTGTCTAATTAGGATGCACACACACAAAATCCATAAGTCCGATAAAAATATTTAGTTAGGGACGGTTCTACTAGATCTATTTGCATAGGAGCATTATGTGGTGCATCCTGAGAGATTTTATGGTGACGGAAATCTGCGGCTTACTGCAACCATGGAATGAACGACATCCAAACCAAATTAATCTACGTAGCACATAATTTGCTTTCTCTTGAGAAGGATATATGATCCTACCAGAATAACTATTTTTAGAGGAAAAGGGCTCGTCGCCTCGGTTCCATTCCATTCAGCGAAACTAAAATCATACATACGAAGTTGTTACAGATCACGCAACGGCAGCTAGAATACTGCCACAGTTGAAACAGTAAACAGAGCACAACCATCGCAAGAGTAAACGGCATTCTTCAGACTGCACCGGGTAGAGGTCCTTCACGCGTTGGGGGGTCTGGTCTGAATTGCGGCAGAAAGTTCAAACGCAGTAAGTCCACGCAATGTAGTCCGGGAACCCTCTGACTGGCACCTAGCCAGGGGAAGCTTTTGCAGCAACCGCCCATGCTGAATCAGCCTGGGTATGGCACGAACACGAGAGTGACGGTTACGGCCTCCGAGAACAGACAATCTTAGATGTTCTTAATTCCCGGTGCCTTCTATTCTCATATCGATCAAAATCACATCTCCAATGTGTATAGACGCGAGAAACAATGCACGAGATATGGCTGGACTATTCTTAGATAGTACTATAAAATGAAAAATATGCTATATCCACCATTTGCTCGGAGGAGCCTTCATCCTTATAGAGAGCGGGGTGATAGGCAGTGACATGAAGTCACCCTGGTCGTCTGGTTTTTAAAAAGAATTTTATTTCAGTTTTGAACTCTCTAACATGATCAAGATGTGACTCGGTTGTTATCCTGTCCTCGTAGAAAAAGAACGATCCATTAAAGTACAACAACAGCACATGAATTAAGATTTGTGATCAGACGACACCTTTTAATATAAAACATTATTTAAATGGAGAAACCGGCACTAGCATACTCTTTTTTTTGCATTCACTTCCATTCATTTTAGGTGGCCTCTCCTTTT
Organism: Triticum dicoccoides; assembly: GCF_002162155.2. Taxonomy (NCBI): domain Eukaryota; kingdom Viridiplantae; phylum Streptophyta; class Magnoliopsida; order Poales; family Poaceae; genus Triticum; species Triticum dicoccoides. Next base: position 13,315,679 of record NC_041389.1, on the reverse strand, counting down.
TTGCGAGGGTAAAGAGTTTTATTCCATAAGAATAGGGTTACAATCGAGATGCAAAAGTTTCTCTATGCACGGTGGTCCGCGATGTAGCCATACTGCAGTCACACTCTCAATACGACTATACAAAGCCAATCGATTTGCTACCCTATTTTGCTCACAGTTAATTGTCTGTGGAATAAACTCACGAAGTACCATAAGATGCTTGATCTTGGCTACCAAATGTCCATATGCCGACCGGGATAGGTTATCACCGGTTAGGGACGCCAATGTCTCCAAGGAGTCCGATTGGACTATTATGGGACCATCACTGTATTGAGCCGCCAGTGCCATACCTTGCATCAATGCATGCAACTCAGCCTCTAGTGCGTCGTTGCAATTATACAGGCAGCGGTACGCAGAAAAAATCACACTTCCATCGTGTCTCCTCAAGATCATGTCGGCTGCCCCTGAGCCATCCACCGAAGAAAAGGCCCCATCAACAGATAGTGCAACCCGATTTGTCGGCGGTGTGGCCATGGCAGTGCGCTGGAAACCACTACAACACGAGTAGCCAAGCCGTCCTCCATTAGCGACATCTTCCCCTTCAAAATTTCCTCCATGTTGTATCTCCTGGACAGATCAAGTGAACACATATAACTCTGGAGATAATCAGCAGAAACGGAAGGAGACGGCACATTCTTGCCATGCGCCAAGTTAGACCTTACGAACCAAATCCTTCAAATTAACATAATCATACGATCACGCTCATCTCGACAACAGTTTGCAAGAACATTCAGTAACCAATCCTTCCATGTATCAATTAAAGAATTTTGATCAGGGAGTGTCCAGACCATACGCATGTGATCCCAAAGCATGTGTGCATGATCGCATGTGATCAATGCATGAAATGTAGTTTCTTTTTGCTTTCCACACAGGGGACACTCATCATGTCTTGAAAAGTGCATGTACTTCTTGCACTCATTAGTAGCTAGAGAGGCCAATATTCGCATGACGCATACACCTTGTATTCATGTCATATATGTGTACATACCACTGTTACAATTAGAACAAAGTACAATGTGAGAATCGCAATAAGGGTTGATAAAGTATATGCTGAACAAGCGAGGCATCCTGGAGTAATGTCGGTTGGGGCACACCATACGGCACGGGCACAAGATTGCCATTCGTCCTGCTTGTGCAATGCCCCAACCACTGCCAATGTCATCTGTGATGGTTGTCAAGTGGCATGCACGAAGGAGGATGAGCGAGAGGTGGCACATGTGGAGAACCCACCAGCGAGTAGACCGGAGCTGTGTGAGACAGAGAAAGAGGGAGAGAGAGGGTACGAATAATATGGTGGGTGCCACATCAACATTTATTTATTGTCTCTATTGTTCACAGCACCTCGATGGCGGTTTTGAATTATTTTATTTTATTTTATTTTGCAGGCCTGAATAATTAATTTGTCTATCATACTGGTGTTAATGGGGATCATCATAGTGCTACGTATAACGGGCAGAGTGGTAGTTTTTTTGAATTTTTTTATCAAAGCGCTGGTTATGTTGTAGGTATGTCCCAAATGTGAGGGTTTTTATGCAATTCACTCGTAAAAGTAAGAAATGCAGCTCCAATCCAAGAGAACAGTAGGACTCAAAGACGTTTTTGCTTTCTTGATCCACGACACCCATAGTTGCATCCTAGTCAAATAAAAATGGCATACAAACACTGAAAAAGGTAGTGGCATATTTTTACTCCAACATATTTTTTCTTTATCATCAGTGGATTGTCTTGCTTTCATTTCATCACTAGCAGCAGTTATGCAGGGCCGGAGTTCAAGTCATAATTTTGTTGGTCTATCGGTAATTCATGATGTATTTTATGCCCCTACCTATCAAATTCGTATCTCTAAAGTGTGAATCAGTAGGAAAAAATAATGCGCTATTAACATTATGAGCAATGTCTTCGTCAATAATCGATGTACAATGTCTCGCTAATAGCACGCTATAACGTAATATAGCACGCTAATAGTGTATTTTAAGGGTCATGCTATTTTATCATAGCACACTATTTTTTCATTGCTGTGAATACATAACAATCCATGCATACAATCAGACAAGACAATTCCAATGTAGAAAAGTACAAGGAGAATTAAACTATTCGTCGATTATTGGGGATGCCTTGCTCCTTATAAGAGACTTGGTGGTAGGACGTGGTATGAAGCAATCTGTTGTCTGGTAGCTCAAGAGTGAAAATCCGTTAATTATGGGCTTGGTCCTTGGGTGGGTTGCTGAATTTTTTTTCTATAGGAAGATTATCTCCGGACTTTGCATCAAAATGATGCATACATCCATCTTCATCACATTATTCAGAAGGTGTTACAAAAAAAATACATAAATCAACTCAAAGCCATCTTCTTGGCGAAAACTGTCGCCCTACCTACAAGTTGATGATGTGCTCTGACCACGCCCCAGGCACACCAAGAAATCTTGTGGTCTGACCAAGCCGCCCGCCGGCTAGCCAGGAGCACCAACTGGTCTAGCGGACTCTGAGCGTGCACCGCATACGCACCCTGGGTAGGTCGCTGACTATGTGCACTTTATAGATCCATTTAAAAAGGATGAATGTATTAGTATTTAAGCATCTGATTATCTTCAAACTAGATACCAAGATTACGATGACACACCTATCCAACGCACTCATTATTACAAAGTTCATGGAGAACCTGGACCCAATATTACCGCTCCGTTCATGAAAAAAAGAGCAGGCTAAGTAGAGTCATTAATGGAGTATAGAAGCATCGCACGAATGCAAAAGTGAAGAACCCCGCGACACTTTTTGGAGCACAATCGGTAAATAACACGCGCGGTCGCCAGTCACTTGGTTCCCTTACTCTTCCATAGGACACTAATTTAGCTGTCTAGCTAGAAAACGAATGATCTCAGAGAGTTAAATCAAGGACAAATGTATCTTGAGGCATTGAGGCATTGTGGAAGCTGAACTTGACAAATGCCATATCTAGCTATGCAAAGCAAATACCGTGTACAATAAGTTCATCACGGGCTTGTTTGGTTGCCCGCATGAGGCCAACCAGACCCGCGCAAGAAGAAATTGGGTTGTTTGGTTATCCGGGCTCACTGTTTGACCTACATCACACGATGTTTAAAGCACCTCACAGCCAGGCCCGCTGGGTACTACCGAATCAGCAGCTTCTAGCATGGCAAGCTCGGTCGAAGCATGGGTCGGGAACACGGTGTGAACCTCATGCGACCATGGAGATGGCGCAATCTCGCACGCATCTCCAAAAAATCGGCCGGAGGATTTTGGGTTTACTTCCCGCCGATTTGGTTGCGCTATATAGCCCCTTCACCTCACTGCCAAAACTCTCGCCGCCATTCTCTCCCCTTTCAATATTTCTCTCAAACGCGGATCTGCACCAACAGGTAGGTAAGCGGCGCTTCTTCTTCGGCCGGCGGTCCACAGCGATGGCAGTTTGTGTCCTCCTCTTCTTCGATCTTTTCTGTATCTCACTCGAGCTGCAATGATAGACTTTGTGAGCTCAATCACCCCTTATCTGTACTTGTTCTAATTAGATTTGAGAGCATGTGGTAGGGTCTGATCTGAGGGCATGTAGTAGGGTTTGATCTGTGAGATTGTATTGTTCCGGTAGCTATTGGTGATGGGCTGTATATTTTGTGAGGTGATATATACTAACTCCTCACACTGATGGCGAATTTGCGGTGGTAGGATTACACCCTCTTTTGGATATGGTGGTAGGATGACACCATAGTACTAGTACATTGAACTTGCTATGTCGTACGGTCATGCATGTTTTGTTATGTTTCATGTCTAGTGTGCTCCATTGCTTGTTGCTTGAACGGTTGCTCTTCTGCAATGCTAGGACAAGTGGTATGTGGTGTTCAGTGGGAGGGTTCCAGGGGTTTACAATTCATGGGAAGCATGCAATGAACAAGTGTCGGGTTACAAGAACAGCTGCCACACAGGGTTTAAGAGTAGGTAGGCAACAGAGGATGCTTACTCCAAGTCTGTGCTCAAGCAGGCATGCAGTAGTGTTGAAGTTGGCAAGATGGATCGACAAATTGGCCTGAAGAACCTCAGTGCCATCGTCTAGTTCGTCGTGATTGCGGTTATGTTTTATTGGTGTCATAGGTGTGATCGTGTGTAAGGTGTAGCGAATAAGCTTACCATGTAGGATACAAGGTTAGCACACCTCCAACCTGTGTGCAGAGAAATACCATGTACTTACATGAGTTGAGCCAATGAAGGACACCAAACAGCATGCCAAAACCGATCCCCAAATGCGGGTAACCTCGATCCGGGCGACCAAACAAGGTGCAGATGTTAGTTTTTCCCCTGTTTTTCCTCAACTAGACCCAACGGAGCAACACATGCAATGTAGACAAACTGAGGGTGGGCAACCAAACACACCTCAATCTTCTGTGGTTGACACAATGGCGAGCTACAGTGCCAAATAATGGCGAGCCAGTACAAAGAAAAACCCAGTAATTTTCCTCTCATGGGTCAGTTAAGTCTTTGTCCCTTGCTGTTTCCGCTAGTGGGTCCACAAGTCTGAGAAGGAATATTACTATTTTGTGCAATATTATGTGCCTTCAATGCATTGAGGACGCCTAGCTGCAAAAGTGAAGTATAAGAAGCTAGCTAGAGCCACTGGTAGGTAGATCAGTTTGGTTTGGCAATCAATCATTCATTTGAGCATACTGCAGATCAAAGCAGAATTATCACTGATGGCGAGCTTGTCTACCTTCTTGCACCCATGGCGTTTAACATCCTACCATGGATTAATTTTCCCTCACGTAGTATGTATGGACGGCACACCATCATGGCCATGACAGAGCTGAGACTGCCAAATTAATTAAGGACGGTTATACTCGATCTGACCTAGGGGTATTGCTTAGTATTTCACAGAGCATAGATACCATCTAATAGGTTTCGAGAGAACAAGTTTAGAAATTTGTGCACTCTCCTCCATCATCTTACTAGAATCTCATTACCTATCAGTTTTCTTCATCTATATCTCTTTCTATTGTGCTAAGTAGTACCACTCCAAGCCAAGGCAGATGCACCCCACGACACTTTTCGATATGCAAGCAATATTCACACGGAGAAATCGGGATTATGTTATCTTTTCTTGTTAGCGCACGCTCACGACCTTGTGCCATTTTTCTTGGTCGTTGCTCTGAGAAAAAAAAAAGACACATTACACAATTTACCATGTGTGGATGGTGGTCATCTCCTCTAGAGAATATGGTGAAGATAAAGTGGTCGGTAGACTAGACAGATTGGATGGTTAGTAGTGACCGGCTGCGTGAATGAATGAAAGCAATGTGGCTCTAATATTAATGTTGTGGGTCGTAACCCACCGCACCCCACGAGAATGAGGCCAACTTTGTCGTGAGAGGCCTTGGAAACGGGATGGAAGAGGATGTGCCCACTATTGTGTGACATCGAAGTCATCAACACCATCAGCGCCGAGTGGTCCTATTCGGCTGCTTCAGCACCAGAAGACTTAGCGCACACTAGTAATCTTGTTGGGCCTCAGCCCACTACTCCTCCTGCTCTCTTATAGTAGTACTTAAAAAATGAAAAATCCAAAAAAGTTTATGAATTAAAAGATTCGAAAAAAATTCACGAATTTGAAAAAAAGCACAAAATTTGAAAAAGGTTGCAAGTTTGAAAATTATGAATAATCTGAAAAAAGAACTTGAGTTAAAAATTGTTCATGAATTAAAAGAAAAGTTCACGATTTTGATAAAAACGTCACAAATTTAAAAAAAGGTTCATGTCTGGCAAAAGTTCGTAATTTGTATTTTTTTCCGCAAAAATGGCATGATGGTTTGAGGGCGTCTGAGTGCGAGAGATATAGATGCCCACTTCACGTTTAGGATCAGTGCCACGGATAAACAACCACAAAGCCATCCCAATGTGAAGTGTGCATACGTACCTCTCGCACTCAGACCCCCTTAAAGAAAAGTACCTCTGAAAGACTGGAACACTCGGCTAGAAATTAGAGAGCTTGCCTTAGTTGTTTCTTCCTTTGTAATTCGACATGTCAACACATCAGCCAATCTTCCAGCTCATCTTTGTGCAAAACGTGTTTGCTCGCTAATGATCACCGAGAGTTGGTTTGACTCTGAACCTTCCTTCCTGATCAGCAGCTTATTAGCTGACTGTCCCAGGACCATTTTGTGTTGAATAAAGCTCTCAAATTCACCGGAAAAAAACGTACATCTCGCACTTAGACCTCTAAAAAAACAGCTCTCGCACTCGAGTGCATAGTTCTTAAAAAAAAACCTCACAGTCGTAGTCTTCTCTTGGAGCATGCACACCCGTTTAATTAACACATGTGGTACGTTGGTGTTCTCACTTTGGCCCCACAACTTACTCTTTCAATTGTGTGACAATAGAACGTGATATACAAATTCCCATGACTGCATGGGCAACAAGCTAGAAAAACCACTTAGTAGTAGGCCCTTCCCAGTGCTCCATGGTGTACATGTGCTAAGGATGCCACATAGGCAAAAAAAGTGATGTGGCAAAGCAATTAAAAAGAGAGAGAGCATTATGGTGACCCCAGAAAAAAATGATGCTAAACACGCAAACCTATATAAAGTGACTATCAACCAATCCATAAAGGAGATTAATTATTAAACAATTCTATAAGGGAAGCTTAGCTACAAAGGCTCAGCACCTATGCATTGGGGGACTAGTTGTTAAGAATTTTAATGCACTTAGCACGTCATCTAAGCACCCATGCATTGAAAGAGGCCGTATAGTAACGACGAGGAATCAAAGTCTTGGGGTAGTGTGAAATAGTGGGAAGCTTGGGTCGATCGACAAATGGCATAACGCTATATATAGAACACTATTTGTTCTTCACATGGTAATACAATATACACCGGAGTCCACTCCTTAACTGAAGAAATAAATAGTACTACCTCTGTCCCGAAATGTAAGACGTTTTTTAAAGCTATGATAGTATAAAAAACGTTTTATATTTTGGGACGGAGGGAGTACGAAGCTTGCTAGCGCCACCAGTAGTTAGACCAGTGGTCGAAGATTCATGTGCTCCTACTGCAAAACGAAGCAGAATTATCAGCGATAGAGAGGCTGCCGACCTACCCGCGTGCCTGCACCAATGGTCTTTTTTACCGGTGTAGATATGTACGGACCACGCAACCATGACGGTGAAACAGCATTGGACGGAATTAGTTAAACGATGAGCATTGCTTTTCAAGTGCTTTTGGAACATTATTATTACAGCTGACCACAAGAGCATAAGCATGCAAGTGAAGCTAGCTAGGTATCACATAGCATCCAGAGAGATTCTGATGAAACTTTTACGTGACAAATGCGTGTCATTGTACGGCTGATTTAATTTTGTACTCAACCTTGGGTCACTCCTTTGAAGAATTGATATGCGAGCTATGTTTATCCTAGGGTTTACACGAATGTCTTGGAAAATATAATTTTTCAGATTTCTGCAACCACATCAAAATCACACGAAGTCGAAGTATAACGGCCTGAGATTTGCTTGCTTTCGAGAAAAACCATACTCCTACCAGCATTCTCATTTCGACAAGCCTGATGGTATTTTCTTGGATATGCATAATTCCTGGTGCCTCATGTTCTCATGTCTATCAAATCCATATCTTAATGTGCATTGACATGAAAAATAATGCACAAGATAAACATCACTAGGAAGCTCTAACTTCCAAAGTTCCAAGTAACAAAGTGTGAAAGGGAAAATGGGAAAAAGCAATGCACCATTTGCTTGGGTGAGTCTCTCGCTCCCTATAAAAGACCTAGGTGTTATGCAATGACATGAAGTCATATGTCCTCTGGTAGGCTAAGAGGTAAAATAAATTTGGGTAGGTAACCGGCTATGAGGGTTTCATAAACCCTTCAAATGGTGATTTTTATAACAGATGGTTTTATTCCTATTTTCAACCTGGTATCAGGATCAAGATAGCACACCCAGTAAACACAGTCCACGGTAATAAAAACCATAAAAATAAAGTCTAATTTTGTCATTCCATCCTCACATAGAAAAGAATGAACCATCAAGTATAGCAACGTCATACGAATAATGCACAAGACAAACATCACTAACTAGGAAGTTCTAAGGAACTAAGGAAGAAAGGGAAAATGAGAATAAAGCAATGCACCATTTGCTTGGGTGATCGTCGCTCCTTATAGAAGACATGGGTGGTAGGCAGTGACATGAAGTCATATGTCCTCTGGTAGGCTAAGAGTTAAAATACATTTGGGTAGGTCACCGGCTATGAGGGTTTCATAAATCCTTCAAGCGGTGATTTTTCCTTTTTTAAGAAATGGTTTTATTCCTATTTTTAACTTTGTACAAGGATCACCATAGCACACCTAGTAAATGCAGTCGACTACAATGAACATCATAAAATAAAGTATAATGGTTATGTTCTTGGTAACCCCGTGGCACTTTTTTCATTCTCTAATCATTATTATCATGGGAAAGCCCTTTGTTATGTTCTAGGTACTCCTTTGTTTGGTCAGACGCTATGAGCACTAGAATAATCCTTCAAATAAACAGTGTATTTCTTTGACGCATCTTTACAAATAACTTAATTGTTATAATGAACTATGTATCAAGATCAAGATGCACCTAGCCAACACCTTCATCATTACAAAATTCATGGAGAAACCAAATCCAATGGTTTTCAAGACGCCTGCCCCTTAGAGGAAAGTGAGTTTGCTAAGTAGAGCCAGCATTGCCGAGTAATTCAAGCAAATGAAACCGACAACACCCTTTCAATATTCAAACATTACTCATATGGAAAAATTGGGACTATGTGGTAAAATATCTATGTTCTTTC